>NC_069502.1:130363167-130650667 GCF_027579735.1 Bombina bombina | reverse complement strand
ATTTTGTGTTTTCGCTATAGTGAAAACTCTATTAGGATTTTCATGTTTGTGCTAGTAGGGTTGCGCTAGTATTACAAATTAAAAGTAAACAGTTTTTTCTCCATCGGTAACACGACTTGCGCAAAAAGTAAAAATTCGAAAAGCACGATTGTGTTCACCCATTCCCCCATAGAAGTCAATGGAGAAAAAAAGGTAAAAAAAAAAACTAACACTCCACTCTCTCATGCAAGCGCTATCACATATTCTCAATAGTGCTATCCCGACACGAAATATGAATATTTCAATTTCTAATGTTCTTTACGTAATGGAATACGTTCTATTTATTCATTAAAAAAAATCTACATATATCTGATGTTTTTTTAAACAAATATATACTAATACCTATATATTTAGATTATTATATATAGGTATAGATATATACGCACACATATATATATATATATATATATATATATATACATGAATATCTACTTATAAATACATAGAACATATTTGGTATGTGCAGAACATTGGAATGTGAAAAATTAACATAAATTGCTAAAATATGCTTTTACATATTTTCATCTACTTTACAGCAAAAGGCACTTCCATATATATGTCTATATTTGTGTATATATATATTTATGTGTTTATATGTGTATAAATGTCTGTAAATACATATATACACATATAAATACATTCATATACATGTACACACATATACAGACATATATATATATATATATATATATATATATATATATATATATATATATATATATATATATATATATATATATATATACATACATATACATTTTTAGACAATGTTCATTGTTAAAGTCCATTGACGACTTTTGTTTTCTAACACCTGAGATCTCCTATCTTTGAGCCCTTATAACTTTCATGTTCAATATTTTTTGAGAATATTTTTTATTAGACTGTGGTATTATGAGTGTAACTGTATTTTGTAATGTATTTTTTAAGTGTTTTGTGAAACTTTTGATTTTGCAAAACAGTTAACCACAGCTCTGAAATCGCGTTAAGGATTCTAGCATAAATCAGGGTTGTGCTAGTGAGATCGAGGTGTTGCTCCACTTGAAATATCAGCGCAATTTAAGCAGCGTGCAAACGATCATGAAAACCCTAGCGCAATTGTTTGTGATCCAGTTGTAATTGAGCCCTTAGTGTTACAATTTGGGTTAATTTAATCTGTGGGTGGATGATAATATGATCAACCTTTCTTAAGATATCAATTAGACTTCCTTTTTTAAGATAATGGGACATGATAGTCAAAATTAAACCTCCATGATTTAGATAGAATCTGTCATTTTATTAGAATTTTCAATTTACTCCTATTTTCTTTATTCTTTTGGTATCCTTGGTTTAAAATCATACCGAGGCTTAGAAACAGCAATGCACTATGGGTAACCAGCTGATGATTGGTGGCTACCCACCTGTGTCTTTTGTCATTGGCAAAGATGTTTTTAGCAAGATTCCAGTAGTGCAATGTTGCTCTGGCATTAAATGTGGACATAATCACATTCAGACAATTTCAGAAGCACTTTTGCAAAAATTACCCTATACTAAAATGTGCCAGTCCTGTTTGTTCTGATCACACATTCACAGTACACAGTCAGAAAAAAATGTGCATACATTGTACCTTTAGAGTTGACGTACAAGAGCTTGTCACTGGGGCAGTACCCTCAAATATACACTTGCTGAACCCTTTAACACGGGAACATATTGCTACCCTTGCAGATGGGGCAGTACCTTTCAAAGGCAAATATGTATCTTTGGTGACTAAATTGGACCTCAGTGCTATGGTACTGTAATGTACCCTTAAAAATGGGACAAATTTGGCATTTTAAGGGTACTGCCCCAGTGAGAAGCCCTTTGTATCTTATGATGGCAAATGTGTACTTAACACAGCATATTAAAAAGGCCAAAAAGCTATTCCATCAAATGTATGAAAGGACATTCAAATATACATTCACTTACTGTGCTCTTGTTTAGAAAGATAAGTATATGTCTAGCTTTAAATAACAATATTTAAAAAAAAATACTTACAGTAGCCACACTGAAGTTAAATTATTTTAGAAATTGTAGCCAGAAGGCAGGTCCTCTGCCATTAGAATTTCTGAAATAACTAGGCAAGACCAACTGTTCCAAAACTAGACTAGACCTCAGAACCAGACCTAAAAAACACACTATTTAACTTATGGTGACACTCTCCACATACACATAAACATAGAGAAACCATATAGACAACAAATTAATAATAAAATTGAACTCTAACAAAAGGAAGGGGGATTCAGGGGAGGCATAAACAATAAAACTCACAACCATACATTTGAAATGTCACCCTATGCAAACTATATGCAAATATATGTCTTTTTTCTCTAGTACACATTTTGGTGATGAATCTTCCACCAATAGATGGCTCTGTTACACAATCTCCAGGAACTTTCTACCAACAGATGGTGTGGTACACAATGTCCATGGATGTGACTGGGGAACGGTCACAATGGTGTTGTTGTTTTTTTAAACTGGTTCTTAAATAGTTCTTGTTTATTTTATAGAGTTTCTAATGACAGTTTTCCTTTGTTACTTAAGATAATACATTTGCTTTATGTGTAAAAGTTATCATGATGATGCTCTAAATATAAACATTAAAATGTTAATTAAGTGCTCCTGTGCCGTTTAGAACCAACAACACAGCTTTAGTGTTTAGTATTTTTTTTGCTTTGCACCTCTTGCATATAACCAACAATGACTGAACATTAACTATTCAGCTGTTCAACATGTATGTAGATTTCATTTTGGGTGATTGACAATTATGTGTTCATTGAATAATTGAGATCACTGTGGATAACTCTATGTATGTAGCCTAAGTATAAAATAACTGTTTACCATCTTGGGAAATAATAATGCTCAGGTGCACAAAATATATGGACTTGCAGGACTTGGAAGCCTTGAACCACCCATCCCCCTCAACACGGACCCTTTGGCAGATGGAAACATATTTGTACCTTATTTACCCCTAAATGGTACATATTAGTTCCTTAAGGTATAAGTATGACCCATTGAGTGTACAACTACAAGAGTTGTACCCTAAGTTTTCACAAATGGATCCCAACCGTACCCTATTTTCTGACAGTGTAATGTTCAACACATTTTCAGACCCATTTTTCACTTTATTGAATTCTACAACTAAAAGAACTTAATTAACCCAGAGACAACATTTTTTTGACTTATTACTTGTAAGATTTGTAAGAACCTTTGTGACTTGTATCAGCAAGTATACACTATTCAATAGAATTAATCACTTGTTCTATGAACTTGAAAGCTCTAGGTTTATATGGTTTTGTTACACAAGGGGAACCAGAGTATGTGTAAAGGTTAACCTAGTGCTTTGCTTTATGCCTGACCTGAATTTGTCAGTTCTCAGTTAGTAGTTAACAAACAACTCACTAAGCAAGAGCTGTAAAGGTAGCAGACAGTTTGAAACAAGTGTTTACCCAGATTCCTCTATAAGTAACAAAGGAATGATAGCCGTTATAAAAGTGCAAGACAGGAGCTACATTCCTATACCTCTATTAAAGTTACGATAGCAAGCACTTGATTATGAATATAAGATCTGACCTGGATATTTAGAAGTGGAGACCCTTGAGCTGGGGAGCCGCATCCGATACAACCTGCTTGCGGAGAAGCTGACAGCATGTGAGGTAGGGAGAGGAGCACTTGTCTGCTGCTGATGACGTAGGATGCAGCGTGTGTTTGAGAGTCACAGTTGATGACTTACGAGAACGGCAGAGGAGGTGGCGGTAGTAAGATTTCACTAACCAGCAATGAGGGCTGGAAGGAGGTTCCTTAAATAGGCAGTTGTACTTAAAGGGATAGTAACACGTACAGGTAAGGCAGTTAACCCTTTTATAAGGAACCACAGCGAGGTTCAAGGCCTGGGACGATCCGGGTTAAGTCTATGGTAAAGGGAAACCAACAGAGGAGCCGAAACATTCAAAGCCGGTTCTCATGAATCATCCTCATGACCAAAGCCTTTCCAATGAATAACATAGAAGAGAACTCCACAGCGGATGCCGGAATCCAAAATGCTATGCACTTCGTACTGTACATCAGGATCAACATCAAGAGTAGGATCCACCAGCACAGATCCAGCCGACGGTGAAACACAAGGCTTGATCAGAGAGACGTGAAACGTTGGGTGGATCTTGAAGGAGGACGGGAGTTGCAAGGTGACGGTAACAGGGTTGTTGACACAGAGGATGAGGTACAGCCCTATGTAGAGCTTGCCCAATTTCCTACAGCGGTAGGAAATTCTGAGGTTTCTGGTAGAAAGCCATACATATTGACCAACTGAGTATTGGGGGCTAGCTCGATGGCGTAAATCATAGTATTTATGCTGGGAAGATTGAGCCTGGAGGATATTATCACGTACAGTGGTAAACAAGGCCGAGATGTCGTTGATGAGGTCGTTAACCTGAGCACAAGGTGTGTCAATCCTTGGGAGCAAGGTAAATTGCGGGTGTAAACCATAATTACCGAAGAAAGGAGAAAAACCAGTAGTAGAGCTTTTATTATTGTTATATGCGAATTTGGATAGTGGTAGGTAGGTAGCCCAAGTGTCCTGTTGGTGAGAGCAGAAACAGCGTAGATACTGCTCAAGCCATTGATTGACCCTCTCAGTCTGCCCATTAGTCTGAGGATGGTATGCGGTACTAAGTTTCTGATCGATGTGCAGAGCATTACATAGGTGTTTCCAGAACTTGGATGTGAACTGGGAGCCACGGTCGCTGATAAGTGTCTTGGGTATACCATGTAACCGTATGATATGCTGGAGAAACAAATCACAAGTTAGTTTAGAAGTGGGTAAGGATGCAATAGGAATAAAGTGTGCCATCTTCGAGAATAAATCTGTGACAACTAATATGGTAGTAAAAGTGTTAGAGACTGGGAGGTCGACTATGAAGTTCATTGAAACTACTTCCCATGGATAATGAGGCACTGGAAGAGGATGCAGGAGTCCCATCGGAAGTTGTCTTGAATGCTTGGAGGTGGCACAAACTGTACAACTGGAGAGGAAGTCTTTAAGATCTTGATGCAAGGTGGGCCACCAAAATGAATGTTTGAGAAGTTCAGTAGTCTTTTCCTTCCCCATATGTCCTGCCAAGGGTGAGTCGTGTACTGTTCTTAGGACTGAAGGTCTTAATGATAGGGGTATGTATAACTTTCCATCCTTGGGGAACAGGACATCTGAGTCTTGGATGACATCTGTATGAGGCACCGATGGATCGGTGGCAATCATATCCCTGAGCATAGGGACCAGGTTAGTGAGAACACCGATAATACAGTCCTTAGGGATTACAGTAGAGGGTATACTAACGGTTGTTGATTTATGTCCCTGTCTGGAAAGGGCGTCAGCCTTACCATTCTTGGTTCCTGGTCGGTAGGTGATGACATAGTGAAAACGGGAAAAATATAGGCTCTTGATCCATATTTGCTTAGGACAGTAAAGCAGGAATTAACTGTGTGAAGAACAACACTAATTCCTTTCTTGGGCTGGTTAATTATGTAAGATTTGTAAGAACCTTTGTGACTTGTATCAGCAAGTATACACTATTCAATAGAATTAAACACTTGTTCTATGAACTTGAAAGCTCTAGGTTTATATGGTTTTGTTACACAAGGGGAACCAGAGTATGTGTATATGCTTTGCTTTATGCCTGGCGTGAATTTGTCAGTTCTCAGTTAGTAGTTAACAAACAACTCACTAGGCAAGAGCTGTAAAGGTAGCAGACAGTTTGAAACAAGTGTTTACGCCAGATTCCTCTATAAGTAACAAAGGAGTGATAGCCGTTATAAAAGTGCAAGACAGGAGCTACATTCCTATACCTCTATTAAAGTTACGATAGCAAGCACTTGATTATGAATATAAGATCTGACCTGGATATTTAGAAGTGGAGACCCTTGAGCTGGGGAGCCGCATCCGATACAACCTGCTTGTGGAGAAGCTGACAGCGTATGAAGTAGGGAGAGGAGCACTTGTCTGCTGCTGATGACGTAGGCTGCAGCGTGTGTTTGAGAGTCACAGCTGATGGCTTACGAGAACTGCAGAGGAGGTGGCGGTAGTAAGATTTCACTACTTGAGAGTAGTGAATAACTCAAAGTGCTGTATTCTGAGAGACCGGTTCCAGAGAGCTTAAGGTTAGCAAACTTGTTGCAGCACAATCCAACGTAGGGAAACTCAATTAACCAGCAATAAGGGCTGGAAGGAGGTTCCTTAAATAGGCAGATGTACTTAAAGGGACAGTAACACATACAGGTAAGGCAGTTAACCCTTACATTACTGCAAAACACAATGTGTGCAAAACACACTGACATTATCATCACCATATTGAATGGCATTATGAATTAAAGTCACCAGATATAAAGGCTATCTGCTTGATCAATTAATGTTGAAAAAGTATTACTAACAGCATCTACAGTAATAGGAAATAGATACATTATTAACCCAACAAAAACACATGCCCACTGTACCCATAATGCCCTTATTAAAATCATTTAGGGCCTGATGATCTAAAGCTCTTTTGCTCCAACAAGTTTATAAACAGTGCTGCAAGGTTCATCAAATAACTTTTGAAGGGCAAACGTTAGCTTCAGAGCTGTTTATCTAGGTATACAGGGTTCTAGATCTGAAGGAAAGACAGATACATTACAAAATAATACTCAAAAAGAACTAAAGCTATTGCCAGAGTGTTTTTCATTATCAGGCGTTAGAGAGATTTACACCCATATCTCTATGGTTTAGTTTCATAATAGGTTAATTGTACACATGCCGCCTATTAGCATCACTTAATACTTACTGGCCTTTTAACTAGTGATGTAACCAATAAACCCCTAATATTATCAATTTGTTTGTCATTTATCATGTCTACTTTATATTTTAATTATAATACTGCAAGAGTATCAAGGTAAATAATGATTTTGTGTTGTTTACAGGCAGTAACAATTTTATACTTGAGAAGTTTTATCAACAGAAGCATTTTGTGATTTTGCAAAGTGCAAGATTGTGATCAGCCGCATAGTTATATGGAAGCAACATTAAAATGTTATGACACATTAGAGCATATTTTATTGCGCTTTTATATCCCTTTAATGTTATACTCTTATATTGTATGTGCTTAAAGTGACAGTAAAGCCAAATTAGACATTCATGATTCAGATAGAACATGCAGTTTTAACCCCTGGCGCCAAATGGACATAAGTACAATGTCACACAGTAATTTGCCCAGCATACTGTGCAGACATAGTAACTACATCCAACACTTTGGCGCAATTTGCTGTAACCGGGGAGCAAAAGGCATCTGCCTTCATATGGTAAGGGAGCACTTACTGTGCTCTGTTATCATATGAAGGAAAATCCAATGTCAACTTCACTGCCTATATCGGATACTGCCGTAGGTGGAGGTCTGGGATTGGGGCAGGTAGGAGGTTATTGGGGTAGGTGGGCGGTGATCGTGGGTGGTGGTAAAGATGGGGCAGGTTCCCTAATGCTACAGAAAAAATGTGAGGCTGGGGAGAGGAAGGGATAGGGCCCTACACTATGGCACATAATGCTGGAGAGGGGACAGGGACCCTATGCTATGGAAAAAAAGGAATCTGGTTGGAGGGAGGTGGCCTTTACACTACAGAAAAGAAAATTTAAAATTTAAACAAAAAAATGTTGAAAAAAATACGTTCTTCATAGAAAAGCCTCTAAAATCAAAACTTTATTAACTAACATTAAAAATAAAGCAGCAATCATCCATAATAAAACCGCTCAGTAAGCTTAGTACCAGTCTTACGCATTTTTCTACAGAGATTTTTCTTTCCAACTGCCTTTAATGAAGCAGGAAACTTCCTTTCTCCTTTTAAGCCTCGCTGCGCCAGCCTTTGGAAGCCTCTGAACTCTGGAACAGTCGTGGTTAAGCGCTTTTGATGGGCATGAACGGTTCGCCAGCCACAGCAGCAGATTATTGGCACCATACATAAATCATAACGTTATCCAGAAGTGGATGAGGCCGCAATTGTTTAAATAGCTTGTGAGTATTGTCTATACGAGCATGTTTGATTGTTGATAGTGCATATCTTGGGGCTTCCGTTGATTTGTTTTATGATTGCAGTAGTTGTGTGTAAATAATTTCAGTGAGAAAATATATATAGTTTTCATAGGTAAATAAAGAAAACAAACGTTTTATTTGAAAATTCACTGGTACTTTGGGCAATCTTTTCTCTGGAATTCCTGGTAACAACTTTCCAGTTTATTTCTATTATCTATTTATTTAGGCCTAGATTTGGAGTTTGGCGGTAGCCGTGAAAACCAGCGTTAGAGGCTCCTAACGCTGGTTTTAGGCTACCTCCGGTATTTGGAGTCACTCAAAAAAGGGTCTAACGCTCACTTTTCAGCCGCGACTTTTCCATACCGCAGATACCCCTATGCCATTTGCGTATCCTATATTTTCAATGGGATTTTTCTAACTCCGGAATTTAGAGTCGTGTCTGAAGTGAGCGTTAGAATTCTAATGACAAAACTCCAGCCGCAGAAAAAAGTCAGTAGTTAAGAGCTTTCTGGGCTAACGCTGGTTCATAAAGCTCTTAACTACTGTACTCTAAAGTACACTAACACCCATAAACTACCTATGTACCCCTAAACCAAGGTCCCCCCACATCGCCGCCACTCGATTAAATTTTTTTAACCCCTAATCTGCCGACCACCACCTACGTTATCCTTATGTACCCCTAATCTGCTGCCCCTAACACCGCCGACCCCTATATTATATTTATTAACCCCTAACCTGCCCCCCACAACGTTGCCGCCACCTACCTACAATAATTAATCCCTAATCTGCCGACCGCAAAGAGCCACCACCTACATTATAGCTATGTACCCCTAATCTGCTGCCCCTAACACCGCCGACCCCTATATTATATTTATTAACCCCTAATCTGCCCCCCTCAACGTCGCCTCCACCTGCCTACACTTATTAACCCCTAATCTGCCGAGCGGACCTGAGCGCTACTATAATAAAGTTATTAACCCCTAATCCGCCTCACTAACCCTATAATAAATAGTATTAACCCCTAATCTGCCCTCCCTAACATCGCCGACACCTAACTTCAATTATTAACCCCTAATCTGCCGACTGGAGCTCACCGCTATTCTAATAAATGTATTAACCCCTAAAGCTAAGTCTAACCCTAACACTAACACCCCCCTAAGTTAAATATAATTTTTATGTAACGAAATTAATTAACTCTTATTAAATAAATTATTCCTATTTAAAGATAAATACTTACCTGTAAAATAAACCCTAATATAGCTACAATATAAATTATAATTATATTATAGCTATTTTAGGATTAATATTTATTTTACAGGTAACTTTGTAATTATTTTAACCAGGTACAATAGCTATTAAATAGTTAAGAACTATTTAATAGCTAAAATAGTTAAAATAATTACAAATATACCTGTAAAATAAATCCTAACCTAAGTTACAATTAAACCTAACACTACACTATCAATAAATTAATTAAATAAAATACCTATAATTATCTACAATTAAACCTAACACTACACTATCAATAAATAAATTAAATACAATTCCTACAAATAAATTCAATGAAATAAACTAACTAAAGTACAAAAATAAAAAATAACTAAGTTACAAAAAATAAAAAATATTTACAAACATTAGAAATATATTACAACAATTTTAAACTAATTACACCTACTCTAAGCCACCTAATAAAATAGCAAAGCCCCCCAAAATAAAAAAAATGCCCTACTTTTACCTTACCAGCCCTGAACAGGGCCCTTTGCGGGGCATGCCCCAAGAAGTTCAGCTTTTTTGCCTCTAAAAAAAAAACATACAATACCCCCCCCCAACATTACAACCCACCACCCACATACCCCTAATCTAACCCAAACCCCCCTTAAATAAACCTAACACTAAGCCCCTGAAGATCTCTCTACCTTGAGTCGTCTTCACCCAGCCGAGCCAAATTCTTCATCCAAGCAGAGCAAGAAGAGGTCCTCCATCCGGTAGAAGTCTTCATCCAAGCGGGGCAGAAGAGGTCTTCCATCCGATTGAAGTCTTCATCCAAGAGGCATCTTCTATCGTCATCCATCCGGAGTGGAGCGGCAGCATCCTGAAGACCTCCGACGCGGAACATCCATCCTGGCCGACGACTGAACGACGAATGACGGTTCCTTTAAATGACTTCATCCAAGATGGCGTCCCTCGAATTCCGATTGGCTGATAGGATTCTATCAGCCAATCGGAATTAAGGTAGGAAAAATCTGATTGGCTGATTGAATCAGCCAATCAGATTGAGCTCGCATTCTATTGGCTGATCGGAACAGCCAATATAATGCAAGCTCAATCTGATTGGCTGATTGGATCAGACAATCGGATTGAACTTGATTCTGATTGGCTGATTCCATCAGCCAATCAGAATATTCCTACCTTAATTCCGATTGGCTGATAGAATCCTTTCAGCCAATCGGAATTCGAGGGACGCCATCTTGGATGACGTCATTTAAAGGAACCGTCATTCGTCGTTCAGTCGTCGGCCAGGATGGATGTTCTGCGTCGGAGGTCTTCAGGATGCTGCCGCTCCGCTCCGGATGGATGACGATAGAAGATCCCGCTTGGATGAAGACTTCAATCGGATGGAAGACCTCTTCTGCCCCGCTTGGATGAAGACTTCTACCGGATGGAGGACCTCTTCTTGCTCCGCTTGGATGAAGAATTTGGCTCGGCTGGGTGAAGACGACTCAAGGTAGGGAGATCTTCAGGGGCTTAGTGTTAGGTTTATTTAAGGGGGGTTTGGGTTAGATTAGGGGTATGTGGGTGGTGGGTTGTAATGTTGGGGGGGGTATTGTATGTTTTTTTTTACAGGCAAAAGAGCTGAACTTCTTGGGGCATGCCCCGCAAAGGGCCCTGTTCAGGGCTGGTAGGTAAAAGAGCTTTGAACTTTAGTAATTTAGAATAGGGTAGGGCATTTTTTATTTTGGGGGGCTTTGTTATTTTATTAGGGGGCTTAGAGTAGGTGTAATTAGTTTAAAATTGTTGTAATATATTTCTAATGTTTGTAAATATTTTTTTATTTTTTTGTAACTTAGTTCTTTTTTATTTTTTGTACTTTAGTTAGTTTATTTCATTGTAGTTATTTGTAGGTATTGTATTTAATTAATGTATTGATAGTGTAGTGTTAGGTTTAATTGTAGGTAATTGTAGGTATTTTATTTAATTAATTTAATGATAGTATAGTTTTAGGTTTAATTGTAACTTAGGTTAGGATTTATTTTACAGGTAATTATGTACTTATTTTAACTAGGTAACTATTAAATAGTTCTTAACTATTTAATAGCTATTGTACCTGGTTAAAATAAATACAAAGTTACCTGTAAAATAAATATAAATCCTAAAATAGCTATAATATAATTATAATTTATATTGTAGCTATATTAGGATTTATTTTACAGGTAAGTATTTAGCTTTAAATAGGAATAAGTTATTTAATAAGAGTTAATTAATTTCGTTAGATTTAAATTATATTTAAGTTAGGGGGGTGTTAATGCTAGGGTTAGACTTAGCTTTAGGGGTTAATACATTTATTAGAATAGCGGTGAGCTCCAGTCGGCAGATTAGGGGTTAATGTTTGAAGTTAGGTGTTGGCGATGTTAGGGAGGGCAGATTAGGGGTTAATACTATTTATTATAGGGTTAGTGAGGCGGATTAGGGGTTAATAACTTTATTATAATAGCGGTGCGGTCCGGTCGGCAGATTTGGGGTTAATAAGTGTAGGCAGGTGGAGGCGACATTGTGGGGGGCAGATTAGGGGTTAATAAATATAATATAGGGGTCGGCGGTGTTAGGGGCAGCAGATTAGGGGTACATAGGGATAATGTAAGCAGCGGCGGTGTATGGAGCGGCAGATTAGGGGTTAATAATAATATGCAGGGGTCAGCGATAGCGGGGGCGGCAGATTAGGGGTAAATAAGTGTAAGGTTAGGGGTGTTTAGACTCGGGGTACATGTTAGAGTGTTAGGTGCAGACGTAGGAAGTGTTTCCCCATAGCAAACAATGGGGCTGCGTTAGGAGCTGAACGCGGCTTTTTTGCAGGTGTTAGGTTTTTTTTTCAGCTCAAACAGCCCCATTGTTTCCTATGGGAGAATCGTGCACGAGCACGTTTTTGAGGCTGGCCGCGTCCGTAAGCAACTCTGGTATCGAGAGTTGCAGTTGCGTTAAATATGCTCTATGCTCCTTTTTTGGAGCCTAACGCAGCCTTTCTGTGGACTCTCAATACCAGAGTTATTTTTATAGTGCGGCCAGAAAAAAGCCAGCGTTAGCTACGCGGGTCCTTACCGACAAAACTCTAAATCTAGCCGTTAGTTATCTTGGTATTCTTCATTTAAAAGCTCAGAAGAATCAGTGCTCTACTGAGAGCTAGCTGATTATTGGTGGCTACACATTTATATATTTTGTCATTGGGCATACCCAATGGGCTCCATTTAAAGGAACAGGAAACCCTAATCATTTTTTTCAGGATTCGGATAGAACATACAATTTCAAACAACTTTCTATTTTACTTTTAGTATCAAATTTGATTTATTTTATTGTTCTCCTTTGTTGAAGGAACAGCATCGCACTACTGGAAGCTTGCTGAACATATCTAGTTAGCTAATCACAATAGGGAAATGTGTGCAGGAACCAATCAACAGCTACATGGTTCCAAATAATTATTGTCATTATTACTAAAATCTCCATAAAATGTTGCCAATATTTCTTAGTGCTTACAATATAAAGGGACATCAAACCCAAAAATGTTCTCCCATGTTTCAGATAGAGAATACAATTTTAAACAACTTTACAATGTACTTCTATTATCTTTGATCTCTCCATATCCTTTTTTGAAAAAACATTCCGAGGCAGGTTTAGGAGCTGGGAGCTAGCTACTGATTAGTGCCTGAACAAATATACCTATATCTTTGCTTAATGATTTTTTCATCTACCTCCCAGCAGTTCATTGATGCTCCTTCATTAAAGGATACCAAAAGAATAAAGCAAAACTGATAATAGAAATAAAATAGAAAGTTTTTTTAAAATTGTATGTATTTGAATAAAGAAAGAAAAAAACCGGGTTTCATATCCCTTTAACTAAAACTATACAGCATTATCCTAATTAGTTTACAAGATGTATATTATTGGATCATTGCACCCTCATTTCACTTGGAGCATTTCAAAGTTCATTAACATACTGTAGTCCATGACAATTAACTTCAAAGTGTTATATTTTTCTATTGTGAATATTTTTTTTTCCTAAACTGAACATTACATTTAACTTAAGGAAATGTACTGGAACAAACACATGTGAAGGAGAATATGTGTACTATTATTTCAGTTTAAAGACTTTAATAGTTGCTCATCTTTTCCTCTCCTCCTTTTCTTGCACTGGCTCCATGGTACAGAAGTAGCATAATAAAATCAGCAGCAGAATATTTAAAGGGACATACAACTTAAACTTAAAGGGACATGAAACCTATATATGCCTCTTGTGATTGGCTTACCAATGTGTTTAGCCAGTTCCCAGCAGTGCATTGCTGCTCCTTCAAGAAAAGATTCCTAAAGAATGAAATAACGTTCATAATATAAGTAAATTGGAAAGTTGTTTACATATGTATGCTCTATCTGAATCATGAAAGAAAATGTTTGGTTTTAATGTCCCTTTAAAACTTCATGGTTCAGACAAAGGGGTAGATTTAACAAGCAGCGGATGATTCAATCTACCCCAATAGTTTCAGGTTCCCCTGAAACATAAGTTAAGAAGAAGCGGTCCTAAGACCTCTGCTCCTTAACTCATCTGCCACCTCTGTGGTGGCGGACAGCAATCACCCTGATCAGATGCAACCGGGATGATTGGCCGCAAATCTGTAGGGGGCGGAATTGCACAAGCATTTCACTAGAAATGCTTGTGCAATGTTAAATGCTAACGTATGCTATCGGCAATTAGCGATGTCGGGCGGACATGATCCGCTACAGCGGATCATGTCCACTCGCATCATAATAAATTGGCCACAAAGCATGCAGTTTTAAGATAGTTTTAAATTGACTTCTGTTAACAAATTTGTTCTTTTGATATCCTTTGTTGAAAAGTATACCTAAGTAGGTTCAGGATCTAGCTGATGAATGAAGGCTATCGGATATGCCTCTTATCATTGTCTCACCAGATGTTTTTAGCTAGTTCCTAGTAGTGCATTGCTGCTCTTGAGCTAAATGTAATTATGTATTATATTCAAGCAATAATACAATAATATAACGTTAACACATTAGAGCTGTTTTTCTTTTTTCCATTTTTATGTCCCTTTTCAATGAACATGAAATGTGCGGAGCATGTAGTTAATCTAATATCATATTTAATAAATTAAAATAATTTCCTCAAATTTACACTTTTCTAGGTGTTTTTGAAGTAAAATTCCAGCCAAAATCAGAATCCACATGGATGAATTTCAGTTTTGAATATAAGCTTTTATGTAGTATATATGTATTAGCAAAAATGCAACTAATACAAGTTATAACTGTTTCAAAGTGTATTTAAGTATGCACCAGCATTGTAAACACAGCACTTGTATCATCTGGTAATGATTCAATTTGTTAATTGCTGACATGATTACAAGCCTCACTCCACTGGCTCTCTTAGCAGCTGCAGTATTTAAAATGCTGATGCACTTAAAATATCTAGCTATGCTTCTTGCACGTGCAGAGAAAATGCTAACACTAAACAGTGATGACTTTTACTAGAAGCATTTTTGCCAATTTATGTATAAATTGGCTGTAAGGGACTGTAATGTCCCTTTAAGTGATGTCTAAAAACTCGAAAACACATCCTACCTCCATTAATGGTGGCCTACTTTCTGCTGACTCCAGTGGTCCTTACTAGAACAGTTGCACTAACCTTCTGGAACACATATTTACTCTGGTTCTTACTTCAAAATACCATATTAGAGCCCAATAACTACCCATATATCACTTTCTTTCTGAATGTTGCTGTAAATCTGTATACAACAGACAACAGTAGAAGTCATGGTGTGTCTACCTAGTTGCACATACTCCTATGTAAACTAGTGTTCTTTAATCTCCACTTGCACTGATTTACTCCACTATACCACACCAGAGTGTGTCTTCCTCTAGACTGCTCAACTCTCATTTCAAAAGTAGATTACTTCAGCTATGTTCTTTGTTTTTTTGTTTTTTTTTTATTTCAGAAACTAAGACTGTTTACCTAGTTAATTGTTTATAATCTTTCTTCATGTATCTATATAATATTGTTTGTTCTATCAGCCATTTGATATTATTCAGAAAAAGAACCAGCAGATGGGCACAAAATAGGAAATATACACAATTAATCATTCCAACTTGAAAAGTAATGCAGAATAAACACAAACCAGAACAGAACTGTAGCCAGTCTGCAGAAAGAATTAAAGGACTGCACGTAATTCAGATTACATATTTTGCTGTTATAAAAGTGAACATCAGTAATTGCCAGCTATCTAATCTCCACTCAAATATCTGCCATTCTGCTTTATTTATTTTTTCTTTATTTTAAATGTATTCATTTTATTTTGGATTTTAGTTTATCCCTATTGGTTTCTTTTTTTTCTGATCTTGTCCATGCTCCAAAATTTAAGTGTACGTCATAATTCAAATGACTGACCAAAAGCCAGTCCCTTCTATAGATTTAACAAGGGCTAGTCATGGAGGTCCAAGATACAAAAGATTTTTTATTTTATTTTTAACATTTTTGTGTTCTAATGGACTAAGCCAGACTTTCTGGCATTTATAACTAAGCAGACTGCAACAGAGAGATGAGACAAGCAAAACTGATTATACACTTGCCTAACACAGCTTAAAGGGATACTAAATCCAAAATGTTCAGAAAGTGCAGTTTAGAATGGCACATTCTTGCAGAGTCACAAAGGAATCTCATTAAGATCCTAGAAGCCATACCTATGCTTTTTAAAAAAAAAAAAAAAAAACAACAGACACAATTAAAAGAGTTCTTTGTAAGTTTGATATATCGTTTCTTTTATCTGTAATTCCAATGCTATTAAACAAATCAATGTTAACTTAGTCAAGTGACAGGACTATTTTTGGATTTATTCAATGAGCAATTTTTGAAAACCTGTCTCTTAAAGAATGCAGGAAATGTTACAGATGATGTTTCTGGTTTCACAATTGAATTTATTAATATATTGAAGAAAATAAAAATGTTAGTGATGGGGACGTTTATCAAGGTGAATATACTCAACAGCATATACAAAGTAAATCCTAGACACTATGGAGATGCACATTAATGCTTGTACGGAAGAATACACTTGAAGTGCTCATAGATTAAGAAGCAAATCACTGTATGGAAAGGATGAAAATGTACCCTGATGGCGAGCATGTGTCATGGACTGTGTGGGTATTGAACCCAGGACTGCTGGTTTATGTGGCAGTGGGTTGCTTCTGAGACACAGGTTAGCCATAGACTCTGCTTTTTTTTTTCTAACCTGTTCTTTTGTGTTGTTTTTTTTTTTTTACTCTTTGGCTCCACCTGCCTGCCAGCTGTAGTAGTTCAGCTGTAAATACTCAGCACTTCCTGTCCTACATGCCTGTTTGTTAAAGGGACACTGAACCCACATTTTTACTTTCGTGATTCAGATAGAGCATGGAATTTTAAGCAACTTTCGAATTTACTCCTATCAAATTTTCTTCATTCTCTTGGTGTCTTTATTTGAAATGAAAGAATGTAAGTTTAGATGTTGGCCCATTTTTGGTGAACAACCTGGGTTGTCCTTGCTGATTGGTGGATAAATTCATCCACCAATAAAAAAGTGCTGTCCAGAGTTCTGAACGTAAAAAAAGAAGCTTAGATGCCTTCTTTTTCAAATAAAGATAGCAACAGAATGAAGAAAAAATGATAATAGGAGTAAATTAGAAAGTTGCTTAAAATTGCATGCTCTATGGGTTGAGAGTGGCTTTTTTTTTTTTTTTTCTTCTCTCTCTGGTTCTTTTCCCTCTTTAGTTGGTTCTGCTTTTATTTTTGGATACCATGCTTGTTTTAATTAAAAATGACAGTAAACGACTGTAAAATGATTTCTTGGAATATCGGTTGCCTTACGTCCCCAATAAAAAGGAATACAATTATTTCACATCTTAAAAAGCTGAAGGAAGATATTGCCCTTCTTCAAGAAACCCATATAAAATTAGAAGAAGTTCATAAATTAAAAAAATCTTGGGTGAAAGAAGTCATAGCTACTCCAGCATTAGGAAGTAAACGAGGGGTAGCAATCTTAATAGGTAAAAAAATAAAGGCAACAGTTACGGTTATTGAATCAGATCCAGATGGAAGGTTTTTAATTGTAAAAATAAAACATGGTAATGCTGTGTATACACTTTGTAATTTGTATGCTCCAAATATTATAGATTATGCCTTTTGGGAGACCTTACAAAATAAGATCCTTTCCAAGATAGAAGGGATGCTAATAATTGGAGGAGATTTTAATATGTCACCTAACTATGCCTTAGACAAATTTAGACACAGTCTCAAAATACTGAAAACAAAAAAAGATAATCTAGAAGCCAAAATTTTTAATAATTTATTCAATAATCTAAGAATAAAAGATATATGGAGATCTCAAAACCCAGAGAGTAGAAACTGTACCTGTCTATCGAAGGCTCACAAATCCCTTACGAGAATTGACCTATTCTTAGTAAATGAGAAACTATTGAACTTACAAATTAAGGCCAGTATCCTGCCAGTTACTATTTCGGACCATGCCCCAATAACATTTGAAATATATTCACAAGATGTTAATATCAGAAATAATCGGGGGGGGTTTTCCTCAGCATCTCGCTGCAGACCCAGAATTTAAACGATAGTAAACTTAAAATTCAAAGAATATGCTCAATTTAATAGGGAATACGAAGATCGCCCAATGCTATTCTGGGAATCTGCAAAGGCAGTTATGAGGGGAGAGATACTGGCTTACAATATTAATAGAACTAAGATGTACAAAAAAAAAGAAGAAAGCATTATGAAATCCTTATCAAATGCTTATAATAACTATATAGTTAATTAAACAGCTCGAACCTGGAATATATATGCACAAGCAAAAAAAGATAGAGATTCTTTCCTACTACACAAAGCCACACAACAGGAATTAAGACTTCAATCACAATTATATAAATACGGGAATAAGGCAGGAAAATTACTTTCCAGATTAGTTAAACAAGATAAAGGAAATTCCCCAATTGAATTCATTCAGAAGAATGATAAATTAGTCTTAGAGTCAGAAGAGATCCTAAACATAATTGTAAAATATTATCAAGACCTTTACTCTTCAAACCCGTCAAATAATTCTGAAAGAGAAGATTTTTGGAAAAAAATCTCATATTTAAGAATTTCAGAAGAAATGAATGAAGTAATCAACCTCCCCATCAAAGAACTAGAAGTTAAGAAGGGTATAGAGGATTTGCCTATTAACAAAGCATCAGGTCCAGATGCCTTGCCTGGTGAATTTTACAAGCTATTGTCGCCGGCTATAGTTCCATACTTAACAAAACTATTTAATGATTTGTACAGAGAGGGTAGCCCGCCACCAGCCAGCTTTTCAGCTTCTTATAGAACTCTTATCTTAAAACCTGGCAAAGACAAATCTCAAAAAGAATCATATAGACCTATTGCTCTACTAAATGTAGACTATAAACTGTTGACATCTATACTAGCACAGAGATTACAAGCCCCTCTCTCACATATTGTGATGTCTGGCTTGGAATCACAAATATATAATTTATTATCAGGATTCTCAGCAGCAGAACTTGGAAAATAGGAGGTGTGTATCACAGATCTACCTTGCTGCCACAAAGTGAAAAGTACCAGCAGTGGTAAATGAGTGAATTATTATAATAATTATTGTTGAAAAGTAAGCAATGATTATAACAAAAGGAAAGCAAAGTTCAATTAAACAGAATACTGATTCTAAAAACTAAACTGATCCTGTCATACAGCAGAAGGCTGTCTAATTCAATTCCCCTGTAGCTAGAACTGAATCTCCTGTTACTTCACAGGGCTGGTTCAAGCTTCACAGTTATGTGTGACTCTGTACAGGCTGAGTCATTAGTTTTATATAGGTAAAGTTCCTACCACAGCGTGCAGGAGGCTCTGTGTGTGAGCACTGTTCAGGAGAGCGGAGCGTGTGCGGCCGAACAGCCCGGTGCCTGTTACGTCACAGGTGGGCGTGGCCTAATGCCGATTCTCGGCGTGGAGAAAGTGTGCTTCCAATACAGCGTGTGGCAAACACAGCTGTTAAAGTAAGTCCTTGAGTTGGGGAGCCCAGGGGTCTGGTGTTAGATAAGTCCCAAATGACAAAGAGGAGAATCACAAGGAGTTAGTGAGATGCAATCTGGATGAGAATACAGTTATTCCGTTTTCCTTTAAGGTGATCTCCAGGTTGTAAGGAAATACAAGTAAAGTTGTAGAATGTCCAGGAGACTTGGAAATAATAAATATAGCTGAGTATATAGGCACCAGTAGGTAGCGTTACTGTGAGTGACTTCTGATAGAGAGCAGCCTGTCAGCACTTCACAGCAGGAAAACAAACCAGCGTCTGAAAACAAAATACTAAGCACCTGTCTGATGTTGATTGACAGGATTTATAGAGGAAGAGGGAGGAGACATGGAAAGGTGGAAACCTGACACATATAATACATAAAAGTCAAGCAGGATTTCTGACAAATAGAAATTCTTCAGCTAAAATTCGCGAATTATTCCTTACCATTGACTATGTTAAAAAAGAGCCGACCCAAGCCCAAGGTGGTGAACAAAATGACTTAGACAAAGCAATAATTTCAGTCGATGCCGAAAAGGCATTCGACTCGATTCATCATGACCACTTACTACATACACTATCTCAATTCGGGTTCAAAGGACAATTTCCTAAATTTATTGACAATCTCTATAAAAAAGCACACACGAAGCTGCTAGTTAACACAAGGCAATCAATAGATATACATCTTGCGAAGGGCACAAGGCAAGGCTGTCCTCTATCCCCATTGCTTTTCAATATGGCAATCGAACCATTAGCAATTTTAATTAGGCAGGACATTGAAGGAATTAAAATAAGGAAAAAAGAACTGAAAATCTCACTATATGCGGATGATATCCTAATATATATGAGTAATATCGAGAGAAATAACCCCAAATTATTGTCTATCATATCTCGGTTTAGCTCATTCTCGGGATATAGGATAAATACTAATAAGTCTGAACTGTATTGGTTAACTCACCCAAAACAACCCATAGAAAATATTCCGCTTAAGATTGCAACTGACTCATTTAAATACCTAGGCATTATAATTTCCTCAAATCCAGAACAGTGGTATTCTCTTAATATCTCTCCAATCCTGGAAACTACTAGAAATACATTGAAGAATTGGCAGAACCTTCCCATCTCACTTTCTGGCTGAATTGCTTTATACAAAATGATACTATTGCCAAAAATCCTTTATATATGTCAGAATATACCGATCCTATTAAAGCAAAAAGATCTAAGACTCTTAAACATAACACTCAGAAAATTTATATGGCATGGCAAGAAACCTAGAATTGCTCTTGAAAAATTATCTCTTCCTATAAAATACGGAGGATGTGCCTTACCAGATTAATTTTTATATAATCTTGCCTTTTTAGCCCGTATAGTAACAGATTGGATTCATTGTAAAGATTACGTAACAGATAATGACTTAGAGAGGAATATAAGCTTTCCCTATCTCCCTACAGTGCTAATTCATAATAAAATCACTGACATACCAAAAGAGATTAAGAAATTCCATTCTATTATTGTTTCAATAAAAGCGTGGCTAAAGATCTGTAACCTATTAAAAGTTAACGAAAAAAATTCAAATTATTTACCCCTAATTGGAAACCCGCAGTTTGAATTAGGATTACAAGTATCACCCCTCCAAAGATGGCAGAAAAAAGGAAGGGTGGCACAATTAATAGATACAACAGGGAATTGCATTAAATCATTTAATGACCTTAGGCGTGAGTTTAATAACCCACGAAAAGATTTTTTTATTTATCTTCAGATAAGACATTTTACTTGGAAGTTAACTAGTACATCAGGCTGGAACTGGTCATTAGGATCATTAGAGAAATGGTTATTGTTGGTCAAAAAAGGCCAGATGTCTATCTCTCCCTGCTATCAATTACTTAATGCAAGCAAAGGGCCAATTAATATAACAAAAATAGAATCAAAATGGGATTCAATTATAGACCCACTACGATTAGATGAGGGATTTTCCCTAATATCTATATCAACCGTTAGACAGACAACACTTTCCTCCACATGGAGGGAGTCACACCTGAAACTGTATATGACATATATTACCCCGGAAAAGGGATATAGATGGGGGAATATTCAATTTAATAAATGTTCAAAATGTTCACTTGGTGCAGCTAATCTTAAGCATATGCTATGGGAATGCCCAAAGGTTAGAGCAATGTGGAGGAAGGTGGAATTTTGGTTTAATAGGAGAATAGGTATTACCCATATCGCGCTTTCATATATAAAAATAATATTTCTTAGAACAGAAGAAGGACTTCCTTTAGATAAAGAATTCATTGTTAATATTACCATATTGGCAGCAAGATATTTACTGTTTAAAAAATGGAAGGAAACTTCAACCCCTAGCATACCAGAGATTATAAACTGCATAAAAAAGCAATGCATTTTAGAACAATATGACTCAAAATTATTTGAACCACGAGATATTAACAGATTTTTCCAAAAATGGGCAGCGTTTATAAAGATCCTCCCAAAAGAAGAAATAGATCATTTAATCTATCCATTCAGGAATTCAGATATAGTTCTTCTAGGAATTTGGTAAAGACACTGAAATTGAAGAATGCGAAGAGAAAGTAACAGCTAGGTTATCCTCCCTCTTCCAAGAATCATTCTTCTTACTTTTTTTTTTTCCCTCTCGTCCCCCTTCCCCCCTTGCCCCTCCCTCCTCCCTGGGTTGTCCATCCCCCCTTCCTTCCGGCTTATATTAATCATAATTAATTTACTGAGCACCCTCAAGGTAGCAGCTTAATCGCATATTCCAACAAAATAATAGTTAAGTAACAAATTACGGAATTATATAGGTAGAATCACTCAGGACACAACAATGGGTCAAGATAAGATAGTTGAAATAGAGGACCCATAAGGGCCAAAATGTTATTATTTAGCTTAAATTCTTGTAAATGGTGCTATTAGAATTAGTTTACAGATTGTTCTGAGATATAGAAAACTTTATTTTTTTTTGTGGTGTTTAGTGAATTAGGTATGTTTTCTCCTGTTTCCTTGACTTATTGTTTTCTTCTAATGTAATGCCTTGCGAGGGGATTCCATATGTAATAGACTAATTAATTTTTTATGCTGTTGGAAAATAAAGGGAAAAAATGAAATTTAAAAAAAAATGTCATGCTCTGTCTGAATCATGAAGTTTAATTTTGACATGAGTATCCCTTTATCCAAAACAAAAATAACAAACAGGGCCTCTAAAACTATAAAGGAACATTCAACATTGTTCTTCCATGAGTCAGACGGAACATGCATTTTCAAATAATTTTTTAATATACTTCTATTTTAAAATTGTTTTCATTAGATCTAATTTATAACCCTTTTACAGAAATCAATAGCATTTTCGCTCCTAATATTAGGAGAACTGACGCAACAGTGGATGGATAATAAGAGAGGAAACGGGGGAGAATCATAATTGTCAAGCAGTATATTACAGGTGGGGTTGGTGGGGACCGAGAGTTCAGGGGAGAGGGGCCATCTTTTTTTTTCATTATGTTTTGGTTCATTTACGTTTATAGAGGTAGTTATTTAAGGAAAGTCAAATGTATAATATAGAATAAGACATTGCACCGATCAAGTTATGTTCAGAAATTATTTATTTTCATTTCTGAGTTGCGTCTCCATGACAATGATAGAACGAACTGGAGCTGCGTCTCCACAATATATGTCTACTTCTCTATTTATTTATTTACTTATTTAATTTTGGGTATTTTTTTTTTTATTTTTTTTGCTGCATCTTTTCTTTTTTGTATGTATTGATTGAAAATGTGAAAAATAAATATTAAAAAAAAAATTGCATGCTCTATCTGAATCATGAAAGAAAGAAATTGAGTTCAGTGTCCCTTTAAACTTGCTCCTAGGGTGTGCTTTGCTGTGTGTTGTGGAATTATTCCTCCAACCATTTTTGCTTGAACTTGACTACCCTTTTGTCTGATGATTCTGTACCTGGTTGCCATACTGTGTATCACCTTTCTGCCTGTCGCAACTACTTTACTGGATTACTATAATTTTATTTTTATTTTATTTTTTTCAAAAGATCTTTATTGAAAAATTTAGTGAAGAGTTAGCTGGTCAATATACAATTTGCATATACAGAAATGAGCGCCTGAGATTTAACAAAGATAAAAAAATTATATTACATTGGCAACTAGTGGAGTGTTTTAGTATAGACCCAGGAGCGCCTATTCGGCTTATACCCACAGAAAAGAGATCACAAAAAATAATATAATTCTAATTTAGTACAATAACTAAAACTTTTTTAAATTCTATTTAGATTGCAAAGAACAATGTAAAAAAGGGGGCTTGATAGAGCCGTATATAAATAGTTAAAAAATGATTAAATAGCCCAAGATAATCCGTATGGTTGGCCAACCTACTAAGTATGGATTTAAAAATAAAAGCTCAAAATTGTATTTAAATGTCACAATTTGTAAAATATATATATATAAAAGCGTGTATATGTTATAATAATATCAGTGCATTTATATGTTTCAATATGGTATCACTAAAAATCACAAAGCAGTGTTATAAAACAGTATTATGGGGGCGGAGCTAGCAGGTGGCCGAGATGGCTGCTCTCTGCTAGAGCTCCTAACGCAGAACGAAGAAAAACCTGCATAAAGCTGGTCATAGGAACATATACAGTGGCCAGATGTGAAGGAGAGTTTGGGGAACCTGCCCGGACCTGAATGATACCAGTCTGAGCAGAAATCTCCATATACACGAATTGCAGGGTATTTAACATTGCCTGAGGCTTCAACGGAGGTGATAGTGGTGGCAGGAAAGCTCCGGTCTCTAGTCTGGGCTCATAAGCCACTATAAATTTGAATGCACAGATATCTGCTGTAGAGGGCCACACAAGTGACATGAATCAAGCACAGGAGCGACTGTCAGGAGCACCGTGGCTTCAAAGACGCAGTGAGTACATGCGGCCATGATTGCAAACAAACTTATCACATAACTATGTGTAGGTGCGGACATAATGGAACCGATATAACTGTGCTGAGTATGGCGCACACGGCAGATAACCTAACCTGAGAGGCAAAACAAGCAAAATTCACGCTGCTTTCATGGCTGTACAAAACACCTTTTAATGCTATGTTCAGCTGCACACACTATAACGGCATAAGCTTATAAAAAGGCTCTATATGGGGGGAGAACCAAGCGCCATCAGGAATGGCCACTCAATAGAGAAGACCAAGGAGAGCCTAAAACATGCAAATATTGCACACAACTATGCAGGAAAGTTGAGCGGTAACACACTGAGCCCAGCAACTGCACAGGAACATCATCCTTACAGTCCTGTCTGGGCAGCATACCAGCGATCTACACAACAGCTGACCGCCACAGGAACAAGATCAATGGTGGTTTCTAACTGCGTCACAGCACCTCTCAGCACTAATGGCATTAGCCCAGACCTACTTATTCTACCGCAAGCGAAGAAACCGGGTGGGGCAAGAAACTAAACCCTGCGTATGGCTCCAAACAGCTGTAGTGACACTTGAAAAAATACACTTAATGCCTGCCTAGCATCAGTCGTAGATGATAGTTATGGATCCAGAGCGCTTCTTAATTAAACTCTACCAACTACTAGACAGACATTATGCTGCCCTAGAGGTAACACTGTATACAGGGCTCCAACATAACAATGACCACATTCGTGAACTGTTCAACCTACATCTACTTTCATGGGGGCTCACTACTCACCCCTGATAACAGCGGACTTATAATTTTATTTTTGGATTATGTCACTACCTGTTTAAATATAACTTCCACAGATGGACTAATATACCCTGATGTTCGCCCATGGCTTAAAGGGGGACCTTATGTATAAAATACACTGTTGTTGCCTACTATAAACTTGTGAATGTTGTCTACTCCACGGTTTAATCCTTATTGGGGGCATGTTCTTGTACTCATATCCTGTGGTACATAGCTGTGCAGGACTTCACATGGTAAAATATTTCTGTCTAACTGCCCAGGTTGTGTTTACAACAACACATATATCAATGTGCTAGTATGTCATGATGTTTTTAGGGAGTTCTGTACAGTCTCATACTATGACGATATTGTATCTGACAACATGTGAGGCTTTTAAGTATACTGTCCCTTAAATACTAGCTCCCATATATTGCCGACACCAATGCCTTTCGCACTCAACATAGCTTAGACATGATATACGCTATTTAAACTTGAATTTTTCTAACTACATTTATATTATATATATGTTTGCTGATGTATTTAGTCTGATACGCCACTTACTAGTTAGGATTGTTGGCTTCAGTCTCAAACCTATTGTTAAGATATTTATTGTTTGAATGTTTGTTAAGATATTCCACATACTTTAAAAAATCCTACCTAGACTAGTCTATAGTGGACTCATTACATGGGGTAATATGAATGAAGTCTGTACTTTATTCCTAAGTTTAATGCTAACTATATATTCATGGGTTAGAGTTTTCCAATGTCCGATGTGCACTACATGGTATGTACCAATGCATATTTAGTTTGTGATTCTCTCCAGCAATACGTCATATGTGGAAAATATCTAGCATGTACGCATACTTATTGATTACGATATGATAACGCCACTGAGCATTGTTATTATTTCCTCTCCGGGCAATATATTTAGGAAGGTACTATGTGTGCTAGGTATTTTAATTTTCTTGACATGGAGTGGGTTAAATGAAAGTATGCTGAGATGGGAGATATGACCAGTTCTACATTTACCTACACCTACACTGTATGCTATATTGAAACTTATAACTGACTCTAGAAACTATCATGTGTGTTAGGTACTATGTGTGCTAGGTATCATGTGGGCTCGGTACGAAGTGTGCTAGGTTCAACATGTGCTAGGCAAGGCGAGTGCTGGGTACAACGTGAGCTAGGTATAGCGTGAGCTAGGTACAGTGTGTGCTAGGTATAATTTGTGCTAGGTCCAATGTGTGCTAGGTATAATGTGTGCTAGGCATAGCGTGTGCTAGGTACAATGTGTGCTAGGTATAATGTGTGCTAGGCATAGCGTGTGCTAGGTACAATGTGTGCTAGATACCGCGTGCGCTTGGCAAGGGGGGTGCTGAGTACGGTGTGTGCTAGGAATAGCGTGGGCTAGGTATCATGTGTGCTAGGTATCATGTGTGCTAGGTATCGTGTGTGCTAGGTATCATGTGTGTGCTGGGTATCTTCTGTGCTAGGTATCTTCTGTGCTAGGTATCTTCTGTGCTAGCTACAATGTTTGCTAGGTTCACCGTGTGCTAGGTACCGTGTGTGCTAGGCAAGGGGGGTGCTGGGTACGGCGTGTGCTAGGTATAGCGGGAGCTAGGTATAGCGTGAGCTAGGTACAATGTGTGCAAGCTTCAATGTGTGCTGGGTACTGCGTGTGCTCGGCAAGGTGGGTGCTGGGTACAGTGTGTGCTAGGTATAGCTTGAGCTAGGCACAGTGGGTGCTAGGTACAATGTGTACTAGATACAATGTGTGCTAGGCACAGCATGTGCTAGGTACAATGTGTGCTAGGTTTTCAATGTGTGCTGGGTACCATGTGTGCTCGGCAAGGTGGGTGCTGGGTACGGTGTGTGCTATGTACAACGGGTGCTAGGTACAACGGGTGCTAGGTACAACAGGTGCTAGGTACAGGGTGTGCAAGGTATAATGAGTGCTAGGTTCAGCGTGTGCTGGGTGCGGCGTGTGCCGAATACAATGAGTGTTAAGCTCAGTGTGTGTTAGGTATAATGTGTGCTGGGTAAGGTGTGTGCTAGGTGCAATGAGTGTGAGGTGTAATGAGTGCGAGGTTCGGAGTGTGCAAGGCACAATGAACGCTAGGTACAGTGGGAGGTGAGTATAGTGTGTACTAGGTATAATGTGCATCTCACTTGTCTCTGTAATTTTTTTTTGACCTGCATCACAAGATGTTGACAGAACCTGCTCCTTAATCTATATGGACACATCCATTAATACGTATTACTGCAACTTACCCTGACTTGATCTTTGGAGCATTAAACTTAATTTATAGATACCACCTCCCCACCCCCCCATATTCAGAGCCCACACAAGGGTTGAATTTTGGTGAACTATTTTCACCACAAATCCCTGCAATTTACTTATGATGTATCAATGTTTTGACAGCTATTGCAACCGGACCTGCGTGTCCGATCCTTTTGTTTGTGCATGTTTGAACAGGGGTCCTGCGTGTCCCCAAGTGTTACCTTTCATCCTAAAACTGAATAAAAATTAATTAAAAAAAAAAAAACAGTATTACAAAATGAGGTTTGTAACTTTCAGGCCCGATTCTGGCAATGTTTTTTAGAAAACCTTATACACTTCAGCTTAGTACTGGCTGACTCTTTCTCACAGTGTGATATCATATATGTTCACAGCCGTACTTGGTGTAGTAAATCACATATCCGTTGTTTTGATGTTACTTGGTGTAACTTAGATATTTACAGTCCTAACAAGTGCACTTGTTTTAGAGCACCTTTATATATCCGAACTTCTTTATCGGTCCTTCGGATTCTTTGTAGAGAGCTCCAAAAAGTACTTTACCAGTCTGCCCATACTGGAACCGTCAGTCTCTCTTGGCGTTTTCACCACTATATGTCCCAAACTCTGCGCCTTCTCCGGATAAGGCTGTGATTGGGTCTCTGTTGAGGGGTGGGTTCTGTTGTTACAGTGATTGACGGCTCTACGGCTGACTTTGTCTTCTGTTTCTGTTTGTCGGGTAAGGAGTATTGCAATGCGTTTCCGCTGAAAAACTTCAGCCTTTGTCAAGCATTTTCTCCGTAATATCTCGTTGCCTTTAAATATCCCTGTCTCGCATCTGATTGGTTTATATATGTTTTCCTAAAAACGATCAGCTTATTTTGGTACATTGTTCTCTGAGTCATAAAATTCAACTTACGTGCTGGATAAAGAGGTACTTTTAGTTTAAATACCCCTTTTTTTGGTTGCTAGATGTCAAAGTAGCTCAAAATGATTTAAAATACCTTGATTTAAGTCTTTAAACTTTGCATATGGAAATTAAATTTGTGAGTGAATAGTACTGTTTTACAACTTATCCTAAGATTTCATATTTAAACATTTCCTTAAAATTCTTTATCTGAGATTCTTTTTTTTTTAAAATACTTATTATTTTGGGCACTTTTCTTGCGAAGAAACAAGGTATATATTAAATGTTATACACAAAATTGTATACATAAAAATATTATTTAAAAAATAATATTTAAGAAAAATGTATTTATTTATTTATTTTTTGGTTATAGGTTCTAATGGGCAATTTTTGCAAAAAATTATGATCACAAATAGAGATGGATTTTTTGCATTATTTAATTTAGACAAATTTGATCACACCACTTAAAAGAATGTAATGTATCTCAAAACTTGTAAAGAAATCAAGTATTTAGGAAACTATTTAAATTGAAATCCAAATTTAACCCTTTTGGTTTTAGGGTTTGCATTTCAAAGATCCATTTCGCCTCTTTTTTGAGAAGGCATACGATTGATTGCCCCCTCTTTTATTTACCTCCAGTTTGGTTATTGCTGTGTAATTAAAATATTTTAAATTGCTGTTACTGCACATTCTAAAGTGTTTTGCAACTGGAAGATCTTTATTTCTTTCTGTGTCTGAGTTTTCTATGGAATTTAGGTGTTCCCTTATTCTTTCTCTAACTGTTCTTTCTGTCTCTCCTACATACTGTTTCCCACATTTTTTGCAGGTAATTAAGTAAATTACATTTATATCCATACACCTTAATGTCTCTCTGATTTTATATTCCTTCAGTGTGTTACTGGACTTGAAAGTTTTTGTTTTATTTGCATGTTTACATGCTTTACATGATCCGCAAGGGTAGAAGCCTTGTAGTTTATCACCTAAAACTCCCCTAGTTATATTATTGTTTTTCTGTTTTAAAGTAGGGGCTAGTATGCTTTTCAATTTTTTTGTTTTTTATTAATATATACAGGGAGTGCAGAATTATTAGGCAAGATGTATTTTTGAGGATTAATTTTATTATTGAACAACAACCATGTTCTCAATGAACCCAAAAAACTCATTAATATCAAAGCTCAATAGTTTTGGAAGTAGTTTTTAGTTTGTTTTTAGTTATAGCTATTTTAGGGGGATATCTGTGTGTGCAGGTGACTATTACTGTGCAAAATTATTAGGCAACTTAACAAAAAAACAAATATATACCCATTTCAATTATTTATTTTTACCAGTGAAACCAATATAACATCTCAACATTCACAAATATACATTTCTGACATTCAAAAACAAAACAAAAACAAATCAGTGACCAATATAGCCACCTTTCTTTGCAAGGACACTCAAAAGCCTGCCATCCATGGATTCTGTCAGTGTTTTGATCTGTTCACCATCAACATTGCGTGCAGCAGCAACCACAGCCTCCCAGACACTGTTCAGAGAGGTGTACTGTTTTCCCTCCTTGTAAATCTCACATTTGATGATGGACCACAGGTTCTCAATGGGGTTCAGATCAGGTGAACAAGGAGGCCATGTCATTAGATTTTCTTCTTTTATACCCTTTCTTGCCAGCCACGCTGTGGAGTACTTGGACGCGTGTGATGGAGCATTGTCCTGCATGAAAATCATGTTTTTCTTGAAGGATGCAGACTTCTTCCTGTACCACTGCTTGAAGAAGGTGTCTTCCAGAAACTGGCAGTAGGACTGGGAGTTGAGCTTGACTCCATCCTCAACCCGAAAAGGCCCCACAAGCTCATCTTTGATGATACCAGCCCAAACCAGTACTCCACCTCCACCTTGCTGGCGTCTGAGTCGGACTGGAGCTCTCTGCCCTTTACCAATCCAGCCACGGCCCATCCATCTGGCCCATCAAGACTCACTCTCATTTCATCAGTCCATAAAAACTTAGAAAAATCAGTCTTGAGATATTTCTTGGCCCAGTCTTAATGTTTCAGATTGTGTGTCTTGTTCAGTGGTGGTCGTCTTTCAGCCTTTCTTACCTTGGCCATGTCTCTGAGTATTGCACACCTTGTGCTTTTGGGCACTCCAGTGATGTTGCAGCTCTGAAATATGGCCAAACTGGTGGCAAGTGGCATCTTGGCAGCTGCACGCTTGACTTTTCTCAGTTCATGGGCAGTTATTTTGCGCCTTGGTTTTTCCACACGCTTCTTGCGACCCTGTTGACTATTTTGAATGAAACGCTTGATTGTTCGATGATCATGCTTCAGAAGCTTTGCAATTTTAAGAGTGCTGCATCCCTCTGCAAGATATCTCACTATTTTTTACTTCTCTGAGCCTGTCAAGTCCTTCTTTTGACCCATTTTGCCAAAGGAAAGGAAGTTGCCTAATAATTATGCACACCTGATATAGGGTGTTGATGTCATTAGACCACACCCCTTCTCATTACAGAGATGCACATCACCTAATATGCTTAATTGGTAGTAGGCTTTCGAGCCTATACAGCTTAGAGTAAGACAACATGCATAAAAAGGATGATGTGGTCAAAATACTCATTTGCCTAATAATTCTGCACTCCCTGTATGTTTAGTTAAAAAAATCGATAGTAATGAATTTTTTTTTAATAATGCGTCATAATTTAAATGAATCAAAATCTTTGGGGCCTATGTGCGACTTAACGTATGTAAGCAGCTAATTTCTTTATTAAGAAGACTAATAAGGTTATTTTTCATCCATAATATTGGACAAATAGAACTATTGTTATTTCACAAGCATTTGACGTCAATTATTATGATAATACATTTACCTCTCAAATCACTGTCACAGTCATCCGCTATGTCGGTGATGATCTCAGGCCCTAGATGCTAAACAATCTTCTGCTCGTAGTCATTTAAGTCGGCCACATATGCTGGTCCAGCCCCAGTAGCACGTGCATAATTTTTTTCTCTGGTCAATTTTGCCTTGGCGAAACGTTTGATGTCGTTAAAACGTTTCTTGAGCTGTTCAACATCCTTATTTCCCAGGAACCTGGGCACTAACTGCATCGCTTATCCGTTGCCAGATCATCTTCCTCCTTGAAAAATTGGTCTGTTTGACACGACATCCAAATAAATAATCATAAGAGTCAATAATCATATCAATCAAAACTATGTTTTGCTGATGAGAAAAGTGAGGATTCTTGGATTTTGAAGTGGTATCTGATCCAGATAAAGCCATATCAAATTTGTAAATAAATATTACAAAAATAACGCACTGTATGAACTGATCAAAACATTTTGAACAATAATAAAGTTGTTTAGAAAAGTTGCACTTTTATAGTAGACAAAATCTGTTCCCACAACTACTATGACATTTCTGACACCTTGCATGTCACGTGTTAATAATTTTCCATTCAATTCTACCGACATTTAAGTACATTAGCTTAGTCGCGGCAAGCGAGGCATCAAATTTATCAATAATCCGCCACTGCTCGCTGCGGGCTAGATGTCTCTATTTATGGTTAGATTTTTAGTACATAGTGACAGCGGACAGCATTTTGTACACGACGAGTAACAGAGAGTTTATGCGGGGCTACAATGTCAGATAAATTGACAGCTTAGTACATGGAGCCCCTAATGACCTTACACAATTTTGTTTCACCTTCAAAATGTTGCTATTTAATCCTTGCTCCAAGTCATTAATAAAAACATTAAAAAGAAGAGGGCCCAGTACGGATCCCTAGGGAACTTCACTTATTACCTTTGTCCAATCTGATCTATTTACTACACTACTCATTGCTCCCTGTATTTTATACAGTTATTTATCCATGAGCTAAGATTTTCAGCTATTCCTAGCTATTGTAATATGTCATGTGGCACTGTATCAAAAGCCTTTGCAAAATCCAACTATATCAAATCAGCTAATTCCCTTTAATCTATAATTTTACTTACTTCTGCATAGAATCTTATTAGAGTAGTTCATCAAATCTATTTTTTCATAAAACCATGTTAACTTAAATTCAAAATCTTGCTTACACGAACATACTCATCAATATAATCCCTTATAATACCTTCAAGTAACTTGCCCACTACTAATGTCAGACAAACTGGTCTATGGTTTCCTGGATCAGCCCTGCTTCCCTTTTTTAAAAAGTGGCACCACATTAGCTTTATGCTAGTCCTGGGGTACAATGCCTGAGGATAGTGACTAGAGTTTTAGCTATACCAGTGCTAAATTCTCATAAAACCCTTGGGGGTATTCCATCTGGACCTGGAGTTTTATTTACCTAAATATTATCCTTTTTATTTCCTGATATACCCTACATATAACCCAGTTATTGGTATGGGCTTGCATGTCCTAGTTTGTTGCAATGTATCTCCCATTAGTTCCTCTCTTGAGTAAACTGAAGAAAATAACTGATTTTGTACCTGAGCCTTCTCCCTGTCACTGTTAATCATGCTACCCTTCTCACATTTGAATGCGCCTATATTTTCCTTCTTAGATATTTGTTTACCATTAATATACTTAGAATCACCTGTGTTTTTATTTTTGAATACTTTGTCCCAATGTGTGCTATATATTGATTTCCTTAAATCATTGAATTCAGCTTTCTTAAAATTGAACCCTTGAAACACTGCTTATGGAAAGATATTTCAAATGTGACCATATTATGATCAGTTACCCAAATGTTCTTTGGCTATTTTCTATATTGTTTGATAACATTAAATTCAATACGGCTTCATTCCTAGTGGGCTCCTCTACTAATTTGCATTAAATACTTCATGCTAAAAGTTCCTAAAATTGTCTGCAGCGTATGCCCTGCTGAGGGCCTCAGGGTGCTATTTTTTTAGTGAGGTAATCTTAGCCAAATGCATACTAGCTATCCGGCACAATGTCAGCTGGGCTGCACAGCTATTGGCTAAGAGGAGGAAACATCACATCATTGAAAAAATAGCGTTCTGCTGCGGGTGGCCTGAGGTGCTCAGCACGGTATACGCTACAGGCAAATAAAGGAACTTTCAGCATAAAACATTTAAAAAATGCTATAATTGGGGGAGGAGCCTGGCCACGCAGGGACATGGCTGCTTGAATCCTGGCTCCTAAGCCCTACACCTGATGCTAACTTAATAATAGGGCAGATATTGCTAGAATTGACCCCAAACCTTGGGTACTATCTCAGGAACATAATCTGACACAAAATTTAGGAACCTCAGCGAAGTCTGCTGGGAGGTGCACCATCAATTGAGTTTGAGGCCTAAATGGCCCAGCTACACCTCAGACACTGAGTAGCACCGTGTTCTCCTAACCGTGTTCTCCTACTGTTAACATTGCTTCCAAAAACAGCAATCTGACCTCCTGGTCATAGGGGAGAACATCGTTCAGCTGCTTGTGCCCAGATTATATATGACCCGGGAAGAATTTACCCACCAACTACCGCAGGCCCCTGCTGATACTCCAAAAGAGCCCTGTGACACACCAACAATGCTGATCCCCGGTAGAAAAGGCCTGGCTTGTGTTGATTTGATGCACCTTTCTTAATTTGACCGGGGGCTGAAAAAGATTCCCCTCCTTGCCCCGACCTACTTAACACTTGGCCAATATTGTAAAGAAAAGCGCTTGGGGGCTGCTGCATCTTAGGTCATATGGTGTATGCAGGTACAGGGCAGAGGATTATTGCTGGAGGGGTTCCATAAAATAAAACCCACGCTAAACTACCCTTGGCTTAATAAAAAGCAGACGTCATACTAAAAGAGCCGCCTAGCAAGTTTGAGACTTTATTTATTTTTATTTTTTTCTCTTTTTTTATGTACATATAAAGAGGGGGCACAACAATTCACATTGGGACATCTGTAAACATAAGGATAATAACTGAACCCAGATAAAGAAGGACTGAAATCTGAACGGAGTTTGGCATATAACAAAGTATTTGTCCTCACTCTCAGCATGTCCAACAGAAACAATAATAAGGGGAAAAAGGCCCTAAAAGCGCAAACCTTACCAGCTACCTCAAACCGGTTACAACTGGGCCTAACATAATGCTCATTGAAGCTTCAACCATCAACCCTCTGCAGTCCACAGTAGGATCCATTTCTGACTTACAACCACAAGAACCTCTTACCAGAGAGGACCTTAATGTTATCTCCTCAAAAGCAGACATTAATGCTGTACTGACAGAAATGAGATGATTATTTGGAGATCTGAAAAAAGACTCCCACCGGGTCAGTCAGCAAGTTCAAACACTAGAAAAAAAACAGGAGACCCTGCTAAAACAAGTAACATCCAACTCTCAACGCATGTATGATCAAGAGGCAGACATACAGTTTCTGTTGTCCAGGGTAGAGGACCTGAACAACAGAGGAAGATGGAACAACCTGCGAATCAGAGGGGTCCCAGAGACGGTTGACAACAATGCTCTGGAGGGCCATTTACAATAAAGGGCATGCCAAATTCACCTGATATACCGATGGAAAGAGCCCACCGTGCCCTCCAACCGAGACCCTCCACCAAGGCGCCCCAAGAGACATTATAATTACATTTTTAAGCTACAATGATAAGGACACTGTATCTCAGAAAGCTCGAGCCATTAAGGACCTGACACATGCGGGAATTCCTACACAGGTCTTTATAGACCTGAGCCAACTCACTTTGCAGAAGAGGGTAAACCTTCGATTCATTACCAGTGAACTCCAAACACACAAGATTCAATATAAATGGGGCTTTCCGGTGTGCATAATAGCCACTCGAAACAGAAAACAAGCAGTATACAGAACACAGCCAGACCTACCTGAATTTTGTAGGATTTTGGAGATAGACATCCCATCCCCTGCCGGGAATGATATCCCTCAGCAGGACCAAAACATACAAGAAGACACCCCTACTAAGTGACTGCTATATGCTGGACTGTGGACAGACTTTTTGCTGCCCTTAATGCTATTTCACTGGTCCCCTTGTAGGAACCAGATAAGTACTGAATGCTTACTGACAAACTTATTTATTTTCATGTAAAATGGGTTTTATTTAACACTATGTTTACTGAGGGTTTGTTCTGATCGGTGACACCTATGACTCATATTTACTGTATGAGGAGCTAACTCAGCGCTTGGCGTAGCTCCTTGTGGACACCTAGCTGTACACAACATAGCTGGAGGGAAACCATGATACATCCAAGAGATTTTGTAAGACTAACACACAGGACCACATATGCATTCATATAGGTGGTTATGTTAGAAAAGGCGCTGATCAGAACATCAAACATTCGCTTTTGCAATGCATATAGGACACCCAACATTAGCTGGGGTACCTAAAAGATGTAGAACTATGTGGGTTAACATTCAGATATATTAGTACATTACCACACACTTACATATCTCACCAGCCAAGGTCATGGATTATAGCCTTTACCATTGACAAGACTCTTACTTAAAGTTACCTGTAGTTGCCATGTGTGCTTGGTTGATTCTGGTTAAAATTGTAGCACTCAAGTCACACTCAGGGAGCCCGCCAATAGCTAGGAAACCTATAGACATAGGAAAATGAGGGCTTATATTTAGGTTTAATAACATGTTGACACGCACTTACATAACTCAGGGGCCGAGGACATGTATGGTAACCCTCTTCATTGTTAAGGTTCATGATCAGAGTTATATGTTGTTGTTGAATATGTATTGATGATTTTGTCTAAGTTATGCTTTTCACACCTGAGAGATCCCCAAGGCACCTCTTAGGACCCGACTGGCTCGGGCGCAAACTGCTACCTATCATACTACACTTTTGTTTTTACCAATCGCATCAGGTGTGGGGATACTGATCCCACACTTTCATATTCTTTCTCACCTTCTTTCATTTGACTGCAACTGAACAAGTTGCACTCTACTACGACTTTACTAAATTACACCTGCACTAGATACTGTCGCCAAGCTTGAGCGACATTGTACATACTACACTTTACTATTAATAGAAGACTACTAGTCTCTGTACTAGAGACTAGGTCTCAGTCACTTTTCTTTCTTGCTTTTTCTTTCCTTTCTCTTTTTTAACCTCCTCTCTCCCTTCCTAACCCTCCTATTGACCCCTCCCTCTTATTCCCCCTTTTTTTTCTTCTCCCCTCTCTCCCTCCACCATACAAATATGTCTACACACTGTGAGCACAAATTGTCACTGATAACTATAAATGCAAAAGGCCTTAATATTCCTGAAAAAAGAACACACTTGATCAGGGATGCCACTAGGACACACTGCAACATAATATTCCTGCAAGAGACCCATTTTAAAAGAGGTAAAGATCCCAACTGGAACAACCCCAAATTTCCGATCTCATACTTTGCATCCGGCATCACAAAAAAAATGGGGTGGAAATTCTGATTAAACATTCTGCTCTCCCTAACACACACAGAGAAGGATCCTGAGGGACTGTATTTAATAATTGTGGCCACATTACATAACAGAATGGTCACCCTAGTCAACCATTACTTCCCAAACCAACAGCAAAACAAATTCATGACCACCCTCACTAATAAAATATTGGAACTCCGTAAGGGGGCACTGATTTTGGGAGGGGATTTTAATTTTCCCCTTGATCCTGTATTGGATACGTCTAGGACAACAGCCTCTACCCCAAAAAAATGTATTAAACAATGTAACTCTAGACTTGAGTTAGCGGTTCACGATACATGGCGCACCTTATACCCTACCAGATGGGACTATACATTTTTCTCACACCCACACAATCTGTTCACAAGAATTGACTACATATTCACAGACTAATCTACTTTGGCTTGGGTCACGAGCACTCAGATACTTCCCATGACGTGGTCTGATCATGCCCCAGTTATCTGTAAAATCAAATGGCCCACCGTACCGGATCACCCTTTTATATGGAGATTTGATGACTTCATGATTAATAATCAAGTAATAAAAACCCAAATAGAGAACACACTCTTAGAATATTTTCAAAACAATGACTGCGGAGAGTTACCGGAACACATAGTGTGGGAGGCACCAAGTGCGTCCTTAGGGGCGAATTAATCAAATAGAAAGCCTTACAATTCAAACAAGTAAGAATTAAATACACATCTCTTCTCATTAAGATACATGGGCCCCTATTTAAGAAAGTCTGGCAGACCTGATCCGCCAGACCTAGCTGAATACGGCGAGCAATATGCTCGCCGTATTCAGCATTGCACCAGCAGCTCACAAGAGCTGCTGGTGCAATGCCACCCCCTGCAGACTCACGGCCAATGGGCCACCAGCAGGGGGGTGTCAATCAACCCGATCGTATGGCCTAGAAATTAAACATAAAAAAACACCTGCAGACACTCCAGTTAGGTTAGCGCTTCAACAGGCTAGGAAGGAGATATAAGATCTCCACTCAGCGGAACACCAGAAAAAATGTCCTTAAAATTACAGCAGAAATATTTTGAATTCGGAGATAAACCCGGCAAACTCTTGGCAAGAGCCATTAAGAGGAAGCAATTAAAGTCCCATGTTCACTCCATTATAAACCGAAACAATCAAATATGCGCAGATAGCCGGGCAATCGCGGATGTACTGAGATCGTATTACCATGACCTGTATACAAGACAGAGTAAACCTCTCAGGAAAAAAAGATAAAGCTTCGTCCCCGTCTGATATTGACTCGTACCTAAACTCTCTGACACTCCCGTCATTGTCCCGGGAGGAAAGGGAGGAACTAGACGTGTGTATCTCGACGGAAGAAGTAGCTAATACTATAGACAATCTACCGGCCGGTAAAAGCCCCGGCACGGATAATTTTAGTGCCAAATATTACAAATTGTTCAAAACCATTCTATCACCACATCTAGCTTCACTGTTTAATACAATAGGGGACACACAGGGATTTCCCCCTTCTATGCTTTTGGCACACATCACCACTATCCCAAAACCTGTGAAACCGGCAGACTGCCCCGAGAACTTTAGGCCGATATCCCTCCTCAATGTGGATTTTTTTGCGAAAATACTCTCGTCCAAATTGAACAAATTTTTGCCGCAACTAATACCCCCCGATCAGGTGGGATTTGTCCATGGATGGGAGGCCAGGGATAATACCATAAAAGCTTCTCTTTTGGTGAACTATGCACAGTGCAATAATATCCCATCCATACTTGTGTCAACTGATGCCAAGAAGGCTTTTGACAGGGTAAGCTGGCCCTTTCTCAAGGCTGCCCTGTCGAAAATGAACTTCGGACAACACTTTATACATAAAGTTTTCTCCCTTTATACGGAACCCACAGCACAGGTTATAAATTAACAATATTCTATCAGAACCCTTTAGAATAACTAATAGCACGCGTCAAGGATGCCCATTGTCACCGCTATTGTTTGCCCTCACGATTGAGGTGCTGGCCCAGAAAATACGGGACAATCGAAAAATCTCGGGAATTAAATTAGGAGACCATGAGCATAAATTATCACTCTACGCGGACGATGTTCTACTCTCAGTCATAAACCCCCTGGTCTCGCTCCCGGAGATTCTTAGAGAATTTGAGGAATATGGCAAAGTGTCCAATTTCCACCTAAACCAAACAAAATTGGAACTCTTAAACATAAACCTCCTCCAGTCGGATATGTGCCAACTTTCGGACATCTGTAATTTACAGATAAAAATTTGCACACTTAAATACTTAGGGGTCAATCTTACTCAAAATGCTAATACTCTTTTTGAAGCCAATTATACCCATTTATTGTCATCAATAATTGGCGATCTCTCTTCATGGAAGAATAAAAAGGTCTCATGTTTAGGTAGAATTGGCATAATAAAAATGAACATACTCCCCCTTATTCTATACTATTTACAGACTCTCCCAATTCCCTTCCCAGCCCAATACTTACTAAAACTGCAAGGAAGAATTTATTTGGGGAGGGATAAAACCACGTATTTCTAGACACACTCTCTATCTTCCGAAGGAGAAAAGCGGACTGGGTGTCCCAAACCTCTTACTATATAAGAAAGCTATAAACCTTCAACAACAGGTCGAATGGAGTGTTAACCAGAGGGACAAGACATGGGTCCAAATGGGTGGTACACTTCTGGGAACACAGAACCTGGGATCCCTGGGGTGGATATCTAACAAAAATAGGCCTAACATAATTAGCTCTTACCCATTTCTGCGGGAATTTTTCTTGCAATGGGATAAAACCATTGCACCCACATATGTCCTCCAACCCACCACCTTTGACGCCACTTGTTCAGAACCCGGATATCCCATTCACAAAAACACAACAGGTGATCTTGAATAAAATAAAAATGAACCAGACAATGTTTTACCGACTACTGACTGATGGGAAACTTAGAAAACCAGAGGAATTAGATCGCTCTGGTCTTGGCATCTCATGGTTCTTCCATAGGCAACTACAACACTACTTATCTTCGCATGAAAGACCAGAAAGCATAACCAGACAGCCGACAATGTTAGAAACACTTTGCTTATTGCCCCGCTACCCGAAACACTTAATTTCTATAATGTATCAACTGCTGACGTCACACAAAGATGCACCCATACCTACATACATATGACAGTGGAATCGGGAATTAGTTCCTGCTCCCACAGACAAAGAGTGGCAAAAAATCTTACATAATCACACTAAGGCATCGTTCTCAGCAAAGACACTCAAATCTAGCTATAAGTATTTATCCCGTTGGTACTTTACACCTGATAAGATAAAAAAAAAATACAAGAAATCGGACGGAAAGTGCTGGAGGGGCTGTGGAGAACCTGGCACGATCCTCCACATTTGATGGAATTGTGAGCTAATAAAACCATTATGGCAGTTGGTCCTAGATATGACAGATTCCAAATTAAATGTCACGCAAATAGGAATCCTAACCTCCTACTTTTCCATGGTCTCCCTAAACTAGCAGATAAACCCAAAAAAACCTACTATACATAATGCTCAATAGCGCCAAATCCCTTATCCCCAAGAACTGGAAAACTGACAAAATCCCACAGATCTCGGAATGGGAATCTCAAGTAGTTTTTTTTTCTTCTTTTTTCTCTATTCCCCTCTCTCTTTTCCTCTCCCCTGGATATTCTATGCCTTTCTTTATATCCTTCACTTCTTTAACACTATCACTGATTTACTGTCATGCATCAATGGCTTGTTGCATGTAACGTTTTAAGAATGCTGGTTTGGTGTGCGTTAAAACACCTGTAATGTATTGCTTGCAAGTGTTAAAATATTATAGCTTGTGTACTAGAGAACTCAGACCATTAAATGAACAATGTCACAGGAGACAATATTCAAACTCAGATTTATGCTAGCCCACTAACTGAATATGTGGAGATGCATTATGTGACAATTGTTAAATATATATATATACTATATCCACCGGAGTTTGGACGATAAGCATTTAGGCTATAACTCCCCTTGTTTTAAAAACGCATATAATGTCTGAGAGTATTCAACATGTGGCACTTGTTGACTTTGTATTTTTATTTTGGTGTACACCTTGAAAGCATGTATTGTTTACAAGATAGCCAAATAAAGCTTTTTTGAAAACTTAAAAAAAAAAAAAAATGCTAGTATTTACCTTCACTTTAAGGGATGTGAAACCCCAACATTTCATCGTATTATTCAGATACAGTAAACAAATTAAAAACAAAAACATCCTATTTCCTTCTATTATCAAATTTACTTTGTTCTATTGGTATCCTTTCTTGAAAAGTAGGCCAGCAAGCTCAGGAGCACTATATGGCAGCAGCACTGCTATCCTCTAGTGCTCAAAGGTATTTTAGAAAAATTGTTGCCATATAATTCTCCCGTGAAGTCAAGTACAAATTTATAAGTCAAAACATAAACTTAAAAATCAGGAATGAGCAAACAGTCAGCAATAGAAAAGCATAAGCTCTAGAAGAAGTGTAACAACAGGTGTCTTAAAATGACAGAAATGTTATTTTAAAAAAAATAAAGCCGTAAAACTGCAGGCACAGGAAACAAGGTGTGAAAAATATGCATTTTGACAACAAATCATATAAATCAATGACACAAGTAAACATGAAGATGAAAGAAGTGGTAACAACATGACATTTCACTACATTTACAGTGATGAGACAGGCAACCACGGAGCTGAGTATAGTGCGGAGAGGCATTTGACCCCATGGAAAGGCCAAAGTAGGTGATAGGTAGATAGCTGGGGGGAGGAGATAGGGGGGACCCCTTTTTTAAGGGCATACTTACCAGAAGAGGCTCTCTATTTCCAGATCCAAACGGCAGGAAGAAGCTTCGGCTCTTACCTACACAATGTCCAAGCTTCAAGATCTGCTTATGCCGGCTTCACAGCTGGCCAAGGAGAAGGGCTCAGCTTGGCATCAGGAGCAGCTTCACTCTGTGGGGGTCATTCCCATCTGTGCGGTAGGTCCCAGAGAGCAGGAGATATCTGCAGGTTAATGGAGGTGCATGGCGATGCGTATGAGGCCTCCCGAGAGGTTGAGTGCAGAAGTGGTGGCGGCAAGGAGGTCGAGGACATCAGCTGGAGCTCATGGTCATGGATCTGGAAGGAAGACGATGGCGGTGGGAGCTGGAGGAGTGATGGTGGGAGCCGGCATGGAAGCTGGATCCAGGTCAAGTGAGACGCATCAGAATCTGTCCGATGGCGTAGGTAGAGGCTGTGGGATCCTGGATGGCAGCGGAGTTGGAGCAGGTAAGACGGGCTAAGCTATCAATGAAGGCCATTTCATGGTGGGCCAGAACACAGCAGCGGGAGCCCGGGACAGGTGATGGAAGGGGCCACTTTGGAGATGGGCTTATGGTGAGGAGCCGGCGCAAATACAGCATATGTTGGGGCAAGTAAGCTATTTATCTGGGGGGTAGGCAGCCTAGTGATTAGGTGGGGTCCTGTGAAGTCCAAGGATGAATTAACAAGGGTCATGAGGCTCCAAAAAAAGGGTTACCTTTATGGGTTACCTTTATGGGTAGGGGATAGGAGGGGTATTATGAGGATGAAGCGGGTTAATATAAGAACATGATTAGCTGTTATGCCCCCCTTCCCCTCCTTTTTCAAGTGCTATGGAATTAATTCCATGTAGGCATTTATAGTATTAATATATTCCTTGTGTGTTCTAGTTAGTTATATTCAGCTTAGGAAGTGTTTCAATTAATAGCCTTATTTATAATTTTTTCTTCATATAAATAATTCACTGATGTGCCAAATCTCATCTAATGAATGATTATTTATTTACTATATAGTGAAGATCCATATGAACTAATATATTATTGTAGTAGCCTCAGCATACCCTCCTGCTCTCTCCTTTTTGTTTTTCTGTGAGGCTGTATATATACAGTATATAAAAAAATGGTCTATGTTGTCTCTGCAATAGTATGGTTGGGGCTTTATTAATAAAAAAAAGTAAGGGGTATTTTGGTAGAGGGTTATCCTGTGTGGGTCTCATGGGTTCTGTGTGGGCAGGGGCAGGCGGGGAGGGGGGGTTGTCGAAGTAGGAGGGCTAACATGTTTGTTTTTCCTTAGAAGTTAATGTGGTAGCAGACAGCAGGCCCGGGGGGGATGAGGTGCCACAGGTAGGGAGCCCAGTCCTTGGTCTTGGAGGTGTCCTTTATTGACTTTGGTGAAAAGGATCCAGGTCAAGACACATCTTCAGGAATGGTTACGGCGGGCCAGGTTGGTGACTGGGGTGCTGGGACTCTGGCTTAGTTGCTTCAAAGCTTTAATACGTCCGGAGCATTAACAGAGAGATTGGAGGGTGCAGGGAGGAGCAGGAGGCCAAGGGATGTGTTGGGGGGCAGATGCCCAAGAGTGTGAGACTTGCATCTTCTGTTTCTCCACAGATGAGATCGGGAAGGGGTCAGTTTTCAACTGGACGGTGGCAGACGGGACAAGAGGAACGGCGGAGGTGGTCTAGAATGCCGGTGGCCAGGAGGTGTGGGCATTGGGAGCAAATTTCCCCTACATGGGCTAGATTAGATCGGTATTCCAAAGGCAGGAGCAGAGAACGAAGAGGGCATTTTCCTGCGTGGAGGTGCTCTCATACACGGCAAAGGGATTCACAACCAGTTGTTTCCAGAATATCAGCTATGGAGGCCTTGCCTCGGAATGAGGCGTTGAATATGGCCCGCAGTGCGGGACCTGCAGTGGCACAATCAACATCAGGTGAGGTGCCTTCAAGGGATGCTATTTCATTGTCTAGTGTAACTGGTAGTGGGGAGATGGATGCTGCTCAGGGTTTGCTAAAGGGTTTGAGAGAGCTGGTGGAGAAGTTTGGCAAAGTGGCAACAGGGCTTGGGGGCCAAGCCAGGGTGGCAAGGGCCTGGAGTGTGGGGGACACTGTGGTTGAAGGTAGCAGGAATAGTGGTGTGGTGGCACAGGGTGGGAATGTAAATTCAGGGGGAGCTGGGGTGGTAGCACTGGTTGCGGTTGCAACGGCTCCTGGGGGAGTGCAACACCGGGGGCCAGGACGGTGAGCGCATTGAAAGTGGCAGAGGTGGAATTGAGAAGACCGTGTTTATGATCTATTGGTCCGCTGGACATTCATCTGGCCTCTGAGGTAAAGGAGAAGATATGGAAGCGGGAATTTATGGAATTGTTTTCTATCTTGCCGTTGGAGCAGTTTGTGGAAATCAAGGAGGATCCGAAGGTAGAAAAGGGGAAGAAGGATGAAGAGAAGAAGAAGAAGATGTATTGCAGACTTCCCAAAATGTTTGGGAACTGGTCTCAGGCCTTTTGTATTTTTGCAAGTGTTTTTATGGAAAAATTGCAAGAGCAAGGGGGGCCTTTGTTCTGTTATTTTGATGAAATTGCAGCGGCATACCGTACATACAGGGTTTAGCGTGGTGGAGGTATGACAAGCAGATTCAACAGCAGGTTTGCAGTGCGTCCAGAGATGAGGTGGGATGATCGCGACATGGGGATATGTTTGGAGTTGATGACTCCTTTACGGAGTGGCAGTCCTTTCGAGCAGGGAACCCCGGGGTGGGATCGGTCGCATCAGGGACCACAGTTGCCTTCCAAAAGGGATTGTGCTTCCAGTTCAATGACAGTCAGTGTCATTTTGGAACCTTGTGCAAATACAAGCGCGAGTGTTCAGGTTGTGGAGGAGGGCATTCAATCGCTAGGTGTTTCAAGAAGGGGAGACCAGTGGCAACTGGGGAGCAGGGCTTGGACGCCAGTGAGGGTAAGAGAGATGGTCCCATGACTAAGGCATCATGGTAGATTGGTAGATTGAGGGGGAGAGGCGCAGATGCCGAATTACTTTTGACGAGGTTTTATATCCAGATTTATAATACCTTTTGTCAAGAAGAAAGGGCTGTGCATTTCTGGGAATTTAAAATTGGCAAGGGAGTATCCTTTGGTGGTGAAGGAAAAGTTGGAAAAGGAGGTGGCTTTGGGATGAATGGCTGGGCCATTTACAGAAGCCCCGATGGCACATTTGAGGGTCTCACCACTAGGGGTTGTCCCTAAGAAGGCAGTGGGGCAATATCATATGATATACCATCTGTTCTACCCGAAGGGGACTTTGGTTAATTATGGGATTGATCCTGAATTTACGACAGTAAGATATGCCTCATTTGCTCGGGTGGTTAGCCTGATGAGGAATGCTGGGAGGGGTGCCCTATTTGCAAAGGTTGATGTGGAATCGGCGGATCGGCTGTTACCGGTGCATCCTAGGTGCCATCACCTGCTTGGTTGTTTTTTTGAGAAAACATTTTAAGTTGATCTATGCCTCCTGATGGGTTGCTCCATATCCTGTTCATCCTTTGAGAAGTTTAGTTGTTTTGTTGAGTGGGTGGTTAGGCTCCGGATGGGGCACAGGTCGTTAGTCCATTACTTGGATGATTTTTTATTTGTAGGGCCAACAGGTGCCAGATTTTGATGGATGCTTTTGGGGAGGTGGTTTCGGAATTTGGTATTCCGGTAGCTGCGGAAAAATCTGAAGGGCCAACTACTGCACTTAACTTCTTGGGTATTCAAATTGATTCAATGGCCATGGAGTGTTCCCTTCCTTTGGATAAGTTGGAGGATTTGAGAGAGACATTGCTGGGGACGTTGGGAAGGAGTAAGGTAACGTTGAAGGAGTTGCAATCCTTGGTGGAAAAATCTCAATTTAGCATGGAAGATCATCCCGGTTTGGTGGAGGATAACATTGGCGATGGCAGGGCTACAGAAGAGTTTTCATCATATACGGTTGATTCAGCAGCTTAAGGAGGATTTGAAGGTTTGGCTGAACTTTCTGCAGCAGTACAATGGGAGGTCACTAATTCAGCAGGTGGGGGTACTGGATACATCATTGCATTTGTACACAGACGCGGCTGGTTCACATGGTTTTGGAGCCTTTTTTTTGGGGAAAGTGGTGCTGTGGTAAGTGGCTGGGAACATGGGTGGAGGCTGGGCTGACAAAGAACCTAGTTTCTTTGGATCTTTTTCCTTTGTTATTTGCCATGAGGGTTTGGTCCGATGTGTTGTGTAATCACCGGTTTACTTTCCACTCCAATTATATGGGGGTTGTGTCAGCTATTAACAATCTGTCTGCTTCTTCATTGCCAGTGGTTCAATTGCTCAGGCTGTTCGTGTTTGAATGTTTCAAGTGTAATCTGTTGTTTTGGGCTATACATGTCCTGCGTAAGTTGAACAATGTTATTGATTCTTTATCTCGCTCTCAGTATCATTGTTTCATGCTACTGGCACTGGAGGTGGAAGAAGCAGGGCGGTATGTCCTGGGGACCTGTGGCAGGAGGATTTCCCAGGATTACACGGTTGATGGAGGGAGCTCTTTTGGCTAAAACTTAGAAAGCATACAGTCAGGTATGGAGGTTGTGGGATTCAGAATTGGGGCAAGTGGCGGTGTTGTCAAGTGAAGTGTGGTCCAGAGTCCTGGTTCAGTGGATGTGCAGGTGGGAATATGAAGGGTTATCAGGGTCCATGGTTTGTGGGAGGTTAGCCGCCATTGCATTTTTGTGTCAATTGATGGGGTTGGAGGATGTAACCAAGTCTTTTGTGATTCGGATAGCGGCTAGGAATCTGTGTCAAAAAGGAAAGTCTGTGGATGGGCGTCGATGGGTGGTGTTTTTTGTGTTGCAGGGGGTGGTGGGTTGCCTGTTGGCTATTTGTTCGGGCTCTTATGAAGTGGATTTGTTTAAGGTAGTGTTCGTTTTGGCCTTTTTTGTGGCTTTTAGAATTTCAGAGATTGTTGTGGCGAGTAGGTGGAATAAGTCAGGAATCTAATTGTTGGATGTGGTTTTAAAACCAGGTGGGGTGGACTTGTGGCTGGGTAAATTGAAAACAGACCAGATGGGAAAAGGGTATTGGATACAATTGAGGGCCATAGGGGGTGGATGTTGCCTGGTGGAAGCAATAACTGATCTTTTAGCGAGGCGGCCGGAGGGCCATGGTCCGTTATTTGTGCACATAAATGGTGACTCCTTGTCACATTTCCAGTTTATTGTTGTTTTTAGGAAGGCTTTGTTGCAATTAGTTTTACCAGCGGGGGAATTTGGGTCACATTCTTTTCGAATAGGGGCTGCTACGGAAGCTAGTTTGCAAGGTTTAAATGCTTCTCAGATTAAGAAAATTGGGAGGTGGCTTTGCGGAGGTTTCGTTCATATGTTAGAAAAGATTTGGTTGTTAAGTGTGCTTTCTTTTGTGTTTTTCAGGTCCTGTAGTTTGCTGGGTTATTGGCCACGTGTACATATATTGGGCCAGAAGGGCAGAGGCAGTTAAGGAGAATGGTATCCAACTTGGGTTTTCTGTTGAGGCAGTTCAAATGCGGTGACTTGGCTTCAGGGGTTTAAAGAGGGAGCAGGTGCTTATGAAAGTAGTTTTGTATTCACGTCTGTTTCATCCATCAGCTATGTTGATTATTCATGCTGGGGACAATGAGTTGTTTCCTAAACTGGTTATCATTTGGTCAGACATTGAGCCGCGGATGGTGTGGAGATCTGCATGGGATAGAAAGAAGTTGGAAAGTTTGAGGAAAAAGATTAGAAGGTTGGTTAGTAGTTTCATTTAGAGATTTGGGGGGTCAATCAGGCACGTGGAGTTTGAAGGCGACTCTGGTGTTTTTTTCCTTCGGGATGGAGTACACTTGAATAAGGTGGGGCTTCATCTCTTTAACTTTAATCTGAGAGATGGAGTTATAAAAGCCTTGGAGGTTGGTGGCGGGGCTCGGCTGTAGGCCTTGCCTGTGGCTGGGCACTTGCCTTTGGAGGAAATGAGAGATAATAATTGAGGGGTATTTCCTGGTGTCCAGGAGAGGCTTAACCAGAGGAGTGATGAACTATGGGTGAGCAGGCAAGCACCTGGGGTTGGTTTTGGCTTATTGTGGACTTTAAGCAGTTGTGTTATGTTAAGTTATGCTAAGTTATTTTATAGATATAATAATTTAATAGAATTGGGCTGCTACCTTTTTATAACCCATTCATGTTTCTCTGTGTATTGTTTGGGAAAAATGTAGTGCCTGAGTAGGGAGGTCAAGGCAGCCACGGAGCTGAGTATCGTGCGGAGGGGCATTTCACCCCATGGAAAGGCCAAAGTAGGTGATAGGTAGATGGCTAAAGGGGAAAGGAGCTAGGGGGAACCAGAAGAGGCTTTCTTTTTCCGGATCCAAATGGCAGAAAGAAGATCCCGGCCCTCCCTTTCTGATCAAGATGGAGTAGGATTTCATGTGGTTCCTAGATTAGGTGGTGAGACATGGAGTTCTGTCGCAGCAGGTGGGGTGCTTTGGAGGAAATGAGAGATAATAATTGAGGGGTACCTACTGTTGTCCGGGAAAGGCTTAACAAGAGGAGTGGGGAACTATGGATGAGCATGCAAGCACCTGGGTTTGGTTTTGGCTTATTGTGGACTTTTAGCAGTTGTGTTATGTTAGAATATGCTAAGTTATTTTATGGATATAATAATTTAATAAAATTGGGCTGCAGCCTTTTTATAACCTATACATGTTTCTCTGTGTATTGTTTTGAAAAAATTTAGTGCCTGAGTAGCAGGGTCAAGCCCAAACCTTCTATAGTAAGTATACATTTGTGTTTATGTGGCTGACACTAGTACTAAAACCAAGTCAATAAAAAACACCTGATTTTGATTAGAATCCTCCTTAGAAAATCAGAAAAAAAAAATCATTATTACAGATACTTGATAAAGATAAATCACCAAGCTGTGTTTAAAGTATTAAAGTTATTACATTTAGCTCAATAACATTTCCTACAAGATTACCAATGGTTACTTAACAGCAAAGAAATGTGTTGTAGATAATCAGATGCTATCATGACTTTTTATTCAGTGATATCCACATGGAGACATAAAACAGGATGACCGAAGAATGGTGTACTGATTGTCAGAGTCACATGATTTATAGAGGTTTCTTACACAAAATGATACATTTTTCTCACCTCTAGAGAGACATCAAACAGAAATTCCATTTATTAAAGGTTATCAAATCATAGAGGTACAGTTTTACATGTATATAATACACCATACCCTCCTGTGCATCAATATATTTATCATATACATCCATAAAAAGGAACAAATAAGTTATTTTATTATTGGCAGCAGTTGCGTATTTAATATTTGTGCTGCCCCAAGCAATGGAAAATCTGCTGCCTTATATATCTATCACAACCAGATTCCGTGGACACCTTCACCTAGGCTACAAATGCTGCATTTTCCGAAAGATTTCTAGCTTAAGTTTTTTAGCACAAGCAAACATTACTAGAAACCTACCAGTTGCATCTTATCCCATTGAAAATCACTAATTCAATGTTATTAAGCATGGATACTCCTTACACTACAAATTTAGCATCAATATCGTTGTATAATGTTAATGGATAATAGCAATTAACATGTGTGAAATTTACCTTTTCACCTCCAAAAGAATATCAATACTTATAAATTAATTAGTCATACATTATAGCTGGGGTATTCAGTAAATGTGTGTATGAGGTGAACTTTATATGCATTATACAGGCATATCATGTGCTTTGCTTTATTGCATTTTGCAGACATATCTTTTTTTTTACATATTGAAGGTTTGAAGTAACCTGTAATTTTTCCAACACACATACACATGTATACACATGTACACACACAAACACACACATACATAAATATACTGTATATATATATATATATATATATATATATATATATATATATATAAAACAACAAAGAGGGTTGGCGCACATCTATATACTTGAATCCACATGTATATAACATTAACAAGCAAAATTATATTTATGCTGCAAGACTTTAAGTCTAAATATCTTTAAATAAAGTTGGGATCTTAGTCACACAATATGGCCATATTCTGCTAAGCCAGTCTACCACTTACAAGGTGTCCCAAGTCAGACCGGTCCTAACACTAGTCTGTTTAGCTTTGCTGGGCTGAGTCATTCGATTCTAATATTAAATACAGAATTCCAACATTGCAGTGCTATGCCTCAAATCATGACTGCACAGAATGAAACTCCCTAGCTATATATGCATATATATACCATAGTCACATTATACTAGTCAGTTTATCTTTGCTGGGCTGAGTCATTCGATTCTAATATTAAATACAAAGCTAAACAGACTAGTGTTAGGACCGGTCTGACTTGGGACACCTTGTAAGTGGTAGACTGGCTTAGCAGAATATGGCCATATTGTGTGACTAAGATCCCAACTTTATTTAAAGATATTTAGACTTAAAGTCTTGCAGCATAAATATAATTTTGCTTGTTAATGTTATATACATGTGGATTCAAGTATTTAGATGTGCGCCAACCCTCTTTGTTGTTTTGTTATTATTTTGGTCTTTTTGGCAGCACTCCTACAATATGTGTGCTAGTATTTTAAAAACTTAAAAATGTTTTTTTTGTGGTGTACTTAACCAACTCCCCCTTGTGTTTGCCTATATATATATATATATATATATATATATGAATAATGGAAAGCACTCTCTGGTCTTTTAATGAAGAATTTTTAATAAATCAAGCGTGACGTTTCGGGGACACACTCCCCTTCCTCAGACAAACAAAAATTGCATTCAACTGAAAATGTAAACACAACTAGCCCCTCCCCCAGTGAGAAAATTGCGCCAAAATTCAAAAAACAGTTGTCATGGTGATCCTCAATAAACAAGTACTGGCTATCCAAAGCCTAGTGTAAAATACACAACAAAGGAGCTCTGTATGCATAAAATAAATCAAATACATCATTATATAGAGCAAATAGATGTTTCTGCTGTGTAAAGGTATCTATGTCCATCCAGGTTGTCTTTATCATGAAATAGTTGATACTACACGTATCACAGTTTTGTTTACAGTTCACTTTACCAGGGTGTTAAATATATAACAGATATATAATAGATTTACACTTAATTTTGTTGTGTGGTATATTTTCACTTATGTATGATGACAATAGTTTGACGCCATTATAATGAGCACACTATTAGAATTAATGCATTTATATTTTATTGCTCACATCTATTTGCTCTATATAATGATGTATTTGATTTATTTTATGCATACAGAGCTCCTTTGTTGTGTATTTTACACTAGACCTTTGGATAGCCAGTACTTGTTTATTGAGGATCACCATGACAACTGTTTTTTGAATTTTGGCGCAATTTTCTCACTGGGGGAGGGGCTAGTTGTGTTTATACATGGAGTTCTATGAGGAAGAAATTATGAGGGTGTTCCAAAAAGAAGAAATCGCCATATACCAGCGATATATAGATGATCTGTTCATGGTATGGAGGGGTTCAAGGGAATCATTGGAGAAATGGTTCCTAGAATTGAATGAACTAGAACAGCCCATCAAATTCAAGATGTGCTACAGTGAAGATAGAGTTGAGTTCTTAGACCTATGTATCTTTAGGGATGGCAGTGGCATTGGAACTACACTGTATCAAAAACCAACGGACAGGAACTCGGTGCTACATGCACGTAGCTTTCACCCTACATCTCTTCTGAGAGCCATTCCCAAAGGCCAAATGTCCAGAGTGACTAGAAATAATACCAACAAGGAGACTCAGAAAATACAGCTTCAGGACATGGCATTGAAATTCATGGTCAGGGGATATAAGTGGCAATACCTACTTGAGTGTATGGGCGAACAAGATGATGCCAAAGAAAAGGAGGAGAGAAGGGCCACTAAACGCATGACCTTTACAACAAAATATTGTCCGGATACTAAACATATTGGACATAACCTTAGGGAGCATTGGCATATCATTCAAAGCGACCCCACACTACCATTTTGAGATTGGGATAGTCCGAGAGTAGGGTTCAAAAGAAATCGAAACTTAAGAGATCAACTGGTGGTGACTGACCCAGTACACTGTTATGCTAACAAGACATGGTTAACTCATAATAAGAAGGGATGTTTCCGATGTATAGGGTGCACCACGTGTCACTCCATGATCCCTGGAGCCACCTTTCGCCATCCGGACACGAACCGTAACTACAAGATACATCACTATCTCACTTGTACTACACCCTTTGTGGTCTATCTCATCAATTGCCCATGTGGGATGTTCTACGTGGGAAAAACGGTTGACGACGCCCGCATGGCCAACCATAGATCAGCGATTAGAGCTGCAATCAAGAAAGGGGGCAGTGACCAACCTGTAGCACACCATTTTGCAATCAGTGGACATAGTGTCCAGGACTTAAGATTTAAGATCATTGACCATGTACCTGTAACCCCAAGAGGAGGGGATAGACATCGGACATTACTACAACTAGAATCTAAATGGATGTACAAGTTGAATACACTACGCCCGAGGGGTCTCAATGTCAGCTTGGACTGGCATTGTTTTCTGTGAATCCAGGGGACCTATAACTCAGATGAGTCTATCAAGGGGATCCCAGATGGACATATATTGATCCCTGGACCAAACTTGAGTATTTGAGAGTCCATGACCCATTCTATATGCTCACTCCTTTAGATGTTTCTCCTTCTCTTTCCTTTTTTCTCTTGTATTTTTTCTCTTGTACGTTGTTGTTTTAGTTTATTTTCAGGTGTTGAGTTTGGTCTTTCTCTTTCTCTTCCTTTTATGGTTTCGGTGTCTATCTTTGGAGGCTTTGTCTCTTCCTCTGCTGCTATTTCTGGGTTGTGTATCTCTATCTATTGATGTATCTATATTTTATTTTATTTATTTTACTTTCATTATGTTATTCATTTATTTATTTCTCTATTTATTTATTTTGTTATTCTTAAGTTTTGATCATATTTAGTATTATTTTATTATTCTTATTTTTATTTTTATTTATTATTTTTACTTTTATTTTTATTAATTTCTATTATTTATTTTTATTTTATTTATTTTATTTTATTTTTTAATTTTTATTTTTTTATTTTTTATTTTGTATCCATTATTTTGTGTCTATTTCCTTGCTTGCCTGATTGTATTATGGTTATTATCGTCTGGTGTAGTGATCCTTATATATGGCACATGTTAGACAGATTGTATTATGTTTATCTGGCTGATTTGATCTATTGACTTAGTATTAGCTACAACTACTGGCAATATAACCTTTCAGATCTTGTTCAGCATCCGTTTTCTAATTGCAGTTGCTAGGATAACTAACCAGTATAAGGACATGCTGATTTTTTGAGGTGGCCATTATTGGGTCTAATGAGGAGCGGGTAACATTTTAGTTAGCACATTTTAGTTAGCTCTTTTTAGAGTGTAGCATAGACTGAGCGGTCACTATAAGGATTTCCCCTCTGGCGGATTTGTGTACTAGGTTGCTACGGCAACCAACCGCTGTGTAAGACATGGCGCGCAATGCTTGATGTATCAGGTTGCTATGGCAACTAACCGTGAATGTGGCATGGCGCTCAGAACCGACATCAGAGCATGGCCGTGAGGAGTGTGTGTTTCTCACCTTACTCCAAGTAACCGCATACATCAAACAGGTAGCGTAACACTGAATAAATAGATAGAGTTGTAATCTCCTATTTTAGTAATATAGTTTAATAGTAAGCAAAGGGATGTCTTTGAAAAACTTGGTTACTGGGGTTGAACCCTAATACGGTTTCTGCTGTGTAAAGGTATCTATGTCCCTCCAGGTTGTCTTTATCACGAGTAAATAGTTGATACTACACGTATCACAGTTTTGTTTACAGTTCACTTTACCAGGGTGTTAAATATATAACAGATATATAATAGATTTACACTTAATTTTGTTGTGTGGTATATTTTCACTTATGTATGATGACAATAGTTTGACGCCATTATAATGAGCACACTATTAGAATTAATGCATTTATATTTTATTGCTCACATCTATTTGCTCTATATAATGATGTATTTGATTTATTTTATGCATACAGAGCTCCTTTGTTGTGTATTTTACACTAGGCTTTGGATAGCCAGTACTTGTTTATTGAGGATCACCATGACAACTGTTTTTTGAATTTTGGCGCAATTTTCTCACTGGGGGAGGGGCTAGTTGTGTTTAAATTTTCAGTTGAATGCAATTTTTGTTTGTCTGAGGAAGGGGAGTATGTCCCCGAAACATCACGCTTGATTTATTAAAAATTCTTCATTAAAAGACCAGAGAGTGCTTTCCATTATTCATATATTCATATCTGCTAGCACCCTGGCATCTAATATCCTGGAAGTGAGAGTGCTCTCATTAAAACAATATATATATATATATATATATATATATATATATATATATATATATATATATAGTATTAGGAAGAAGAAAAACAAGGTACTGCAAACTCTGGTTCCAAAGTGGTTATTTTAATGAACAGTTAAGTGAGATACACAGTCACAGTGTGCAGGGTTGGATCTGACGCGTTTCCCGCATGCTCACATGCGCTTCATCAGAGATCTAATATATATATATCTAACATAATATACAATATATATATATATACATATATACATATATATATATATATATATATATATATATATATATACAGTATCTCACACAAGTGAGTACACCCCTCACGTTTTTGTAAATATTTATTATATCTTTTCATGTGAAAACACTGAAGAAATGACACTTTGCTACAATCTAAAGTAGTGAGTGTACAGCATGTATAACAGTGTTACTTTGCTGTCCCCTCAAAATTACTCAACACACAGCCATTAATGTCTAAAAGTGAGTACACCCTAAGTGGAAATGACCAAATCAGGCCCAATTAGCTATTTTCCCTCCCCAGTGTCATGTGACTCAGCTCAGGTGTGAATGGGGAGAGTGTGTGTTAAATTTGGTGTTGTTGCTCTCACACTCTCTCATACTGGTCACTGGAAGCTCAACATGGCACCTCATGGCAAAGAACTCTCTGAGGATCTGAAAAATAAAATGTTGCTCTACATAAAGATGGCCTGGGTTGTAAGAAGATTGCCAAGACCCTGAAACTGAGCTGCAGCATGGTGGGCAAGACCATACAGCGGTTTTTACAGGACAGGTTTTACTCAGAACAGGCCTTGCCATGGTCGACCAAGGAAGTTGAGTGCACATGCTTAGCATCATATCCAGAGGTTGTCTTTTGGAAATAGACATATGAGTGCTGCCAGCATTGCTGCAGAGGTTGAAGGGGTGGGGGTCAGCCTGTCAATGCTCACACCATACGACGCACACTGCATCAAATTGGTCTGCATGACTGTCGTCCCAGAAGGAAGCCTCTTCTAAAGATGATGCACAAGAAAGGCAGCAAACAGTTTGCTGAAGACAAGCAGACAAATGACATGGATTACTGGAACCGTGTCCTGTGGTCCGATGAGACCAAGATTATTATAACTTATTTGGTTCAGATGATGTCAAGCATGTGTGGCAGAAACCAGGTGAGGAGTACAAAGACAAGTGTGTCTTGCCTACAATCAAGTATGGTGGTGGGTGTGTCATGGTCTGGGCCTGAATAAGTGCTTCCGGAATTGGGGAGATACAGTTCATTGAGGGAACCATGAATGCCAACATGTACTGTGACATACTGAAGCAGAGCATGATCCCCTTCCTTCGGAGACTGGGCTGCAGGGCAGTATTGCAACATGATAACAACCACAAACACACCTCTAAGATGACCACTGCATTGCTAAAGAAGCTGAGGTAAAGGTGATAGACTGGCCAGGCATGTCTCCAGACCTAAACCCTATTGAGCATCTGTGGGGCATCCTCAAATGGAAGGTGGGGGAGCGCAAGGTCTAACATCCACCAGCTCTGTGATGTCGTCATGGAGGAGTGGAGGAGGACTCCAGTGTCAACCTGTGAAGCTCTGTTGAACTCCATGCCCAAGAGGGTTAATGTGGTGCTGGAAAATAATGGTGGCCACACAAAATATTGACACTTTGGGCCCAATTTGGATATTTCCACTTAGGGGTGTACTCACTTTTGTTGCCAATGGTTAAGACATTAATGGCTGTGTGTTGAGTTATTTTAAGGGGACAGCAAATGTACATTGTTATACAGGCTATACTCTCACTACTTTACATTGTAGCAAAGTGTAATTTCTTCAGTGTTGTCACATGAAAAGATATAATAAAATATTTACAAAAAAGTGAGGTGTGTACTCACTTTTGTGAGATACTGTATATATATGTATATGTATATATATATATATATATATATATATATATATATATATACATACAGGAAGAAGGAAGAACGAGGATATACTGGAACAAGTTACCAACGTGGTTTATTCAGACAAACAGGTAGGACACTGAACAGTGTACAAGGCGGGTGCACAGGACCACAGGACGCGTTTCGGGCATGCTCACATGCGCTTCATCAGAGATCTACAGGTGTTCACCAGGTGAGCACTGATATACAGGCATTATCCAATAGAAATACAGATAGACAAAACAAAACAAATACAAGTGCAAACGGTGTGATATTAGTTAAAACTATTATTATGCTAAATAGTAAATAGTAACTGTAACTGTGATGTGAATAAAAAGTGAATAGATACAAAAATTGCATATATTCCTTAGAGCCTCTTACAAGAGACAATATGTATAGTGTTAATAAAAAACGAAACCTTGTAAAGCATGATTGTTTTTCTTTGCTAATATTTCATTATAGCACATAATTGCTGTACCTATTTGCAGCCTTGTTGATCTTAACTGCCGATAACACGTTTTATCGGCAGTTAAGATCAACAAGGCTTCAAATAGGTACAGCAATTATGTGCTATAATGAAATATTAGCAAAGAAAAACAATACATTTGCTAGCAGGCAAAAAATGGCAAAATTGTAATATAATTTAGTAAAATAATGGCAAAACGGAAAAGCTAATGTAGTAAAGAACCCTGCAAAATATGTATAAAGAGATGTGTATGTAATAAATACATAGTCAAAATCTGTGGGTAATACTTAGCTAGTTTAGCCATATATATAGCTTGTTTAGCCATATATACAGAGAAATGTATGTATGTATATGTGTATATACATATATATATACAGGGAGTGCAGAATTATTAGGCAAGTTGTATTTTTGAGGATTAATTTTATTATTGAACAACAACCATGTTCTCAATGAACCCAAAAAACTCATTAATATCAAAGCTCAATAGTTTTGGAAGTAGTTTTTAGTTTGTTTTTAGTTATAGCTATTTTAGGGGGATATCTGTGTGTGCAGGTGACTATTACTGTGCATAATTATTAGGCAACTTAACAAAAAACAAATATATACCCATTTCAATTATTTATTTTTACCAATGAAACCAATATAACATCTCAACATTCACAAATATACATTTCTGACATTCAAAAACAAAACAAAAACAAATCAGTGACCAATATAGCCACCTTTCTTTGCAAGGACACTCAAAAGCCTGCCATCCATGGATTCTGTCAGTGTTTTGATCTGTTCACCATCAACATTGCGTGCAGCAGCAACCACAGACTCCCAGACACTGTTCAGAGAGGTGTACTGTTTTCCCTCCTTGTAAATCTCACATTTGATGATGGACCACAGGTTCTCAATGGGGTTCAGATCAGGTGAACAAGGAGGCCATGTCATTAGATTTTCTTCTTTTATACCCTTTCTTGCCAGCCACGCTGTGGAGTACTTGGATGCGTGTGATGGAGCATTGTCCTGCATGAAAATCATGTTTTTCTTGAAGGATGCAGACTTCTTCCTGTACCACTGCTTGAAGAAGGTGTCTTCCAGAAACTGGCAGTAGGACTAGGAGTTGAGCTTGACTCCATCCTCAACCCGAAAAGGCCCCACAAGCTCATCTTTGATTATACCAGCCCAAACCAGTACTCCACCTCCACCTTGCTGGCGTCTGAGTCGGACTGGAGCTCTCTGCCCTTTACCAATCCAGCCACGGGCCCATCCATCTGGCCCATAAAGACTCACTCTCATTTCATCAGTCCATAAAACCTTAGAAAAATCAGTCTTGAGATATTTCTTGGCCCAGTCTTGACGTTTCAGCTTGTGTGTCTTGTTCAGTGGTGGTCGTCTTTCAGCCTTTCTTACCTTGGCCATATCTCTGAGTATTGCACACCTTGTGCTTTTGGGCACTCCAGTGATGTTGCAGCTCTGAAATATGGCCAAACTGGTGGCAAGTGGCATCTTGGCAGCTGCACGCTTGACTTTTCTCAGTTCATGGGCAGTTATTTTGCGCCTTGGTTTTTCCACACGCTTCTTGCGACCCTGTTGACTATTTTGAATGAAACGCTTGATTGTTCGATGATCACGCTTCAGAAGCTTTGCAATTTTAAGAGTGCTGCATCCCTCTGCAAGATATCTCACTATTTTTTACTTTTCTGAGCCTGTCAAGTCCTTCTTTTGACCCATTTTGCCAAAGGAAAGGAAGTTGCCTAATAATTATGCACACCTGATATAGGGTGTTGATGTCATTAGACCACACCCCTTCTCATTACAGAGATGCACATCACCTAATATGCTTAATTGGTAGTAGGCTTTCAAGCCTATACAGCTTGGAGTAAGACAACATGCATAAAGAGGATGATGTGATCAAAATACTCATTTGCCTAATAATTCTGCACTCCCTGTATATATATATATATATATATATATATATATATATATATATATATACATATATATATATATATATATATATATATATATACATACATATATATATATATATATATATATATATATATATATATATATATTGCCAAAAAGTAATAAGAAATAAAAAAGGGGTGAGTGTTAATATAATATAGGGCTTCATGGCAAAACAAGAACATTTGAGCTTAATAAAAAACATAAAAAATAGACTTAATAAAATCATATGTAAATAAAAAGGGGAGACTAAAAAGTACAAAGAACTATAAAAAAGAAAAAGGGGAAATGTCAGAAAAAGAGTTATAATAATATTGGATGTATATTAACCTAAATAGAGAAAAGAATAAAATTTAGGAGTACACTAAGGGAGGGGAAATAGTCAAATGAACCGAAGGAAGGCACCACAGACTCCATGGGATAGTGGAGGTGGTATAATGTGATATAGATGTAAGGATAGGGTCAGTGGGGAGAGAGAAAGGGAGAAAAGAAAAGAAAAGAAAAGGGAGTAAAGGAAAGGAAAGAGGCAGATTATAAAACAAAAGGACTTCAATCAATGAACAAGTCCAGATCATGTCTCATATTAATGCCCTTAGGGAATTTAGTTTGTAGGGTAAAAATCCAATAGGCTTCTTTCCTCAATAACTTGCCTATTCTATCTCCCCCTCTAATATCTATTCTATCTCCCCCTCCTGATATGGTCAATGCCCAAAAAATGAAAAAGATGTTTAATGTGAATACCATGGGAGCGGAAATGTTTGGCCACAGGCGTTCTAGGGGTGTCCTCATCCAATGACAACAAGTGCTCCCTAATACGATCTTTTAGGGGGCGTGTGGTGAGGCCCACATATTGGAGGGAGCACTGCTGGCATGTGATGAGGTACACCACATATTCGCTGGTGCAGTCTATTCTCTGGGTGATAGAAAAGACTCTTCCAGTTTTCGAAGATTTAAAATGTTCAGTTTTCTTTGTATAAATACAACTTTTACAAATGTAGCCACATTTCTAGAAGCCGTTAGTTGTTGAAAGCCAATTTGTCGGCTCAGATGGTTTGTTAAAGAAATGTTTCTTAACCTTATTTCCCACTGTAGGAGCTTATTTAGCTAAACATTTAATTTGTTTTCTAGATATGGTATTTAATTTGTTATCACTCTGCAAGATAGGTAGATATTTTAATACTATCTTGCATATTTCATCAAAATGTCTTCTGTATTGGGTTAAAAATACTATGTCATTGGAAGACATTCTTTCATTGATATTCTTATGTTTCTTGTTCTCTGCAGAAAGTAAAGTCTGTCTATTAATTTTACTAACTTCCTTAGCAATTTTAGTTAGGGTTCTTTTATTGTATCCCCTTTCTTGTAAACATGAGGTAATTAAGTTGGCCTGTGTATGATACTGATTTAAATCAGAGCAATTTCTGATATACTGTCCTTTGGGTATGCCTCTGGTGATATGTTTGTTGAAGAGAAAAGACTGAACATAAGAAAACAAAGGGTTAAGTGGCTCAACCCCAATAAATTGTGTGTAAGGGAGACACCTGCCATCCCTGATGAATTGCTCAGTCTGAGCAGGAAACGCATCGGAAGGCAGTCTTTCCCCTGTGTGTTTGGATAACACTCGTATCTGTGCTTGTACAATATTTTAAATGATGGAATAAAAAGTTTTTTTACATTTTACTACATCCAAGTTGTGCTGCCTGCATTGCTTCACATAACTCTTTTGGAATCTTTTGTCTCATATCAGCGCAAGGGAAACGCTGATTTGAAGCGTATGCAACTCATGACCTGTGTTTCTTTCCAAGTAACAGCAGTCTGTGTAGCAGGCAATCACTGAGCTAATCTACAGGTGTGTTCAGTGTGTTCAGCGTGTGTGGGATACAAGGTGAAATCAACACGGACAGGATCGCATACTTCACGCATTGCAATTTACCCTCCCTGCAGTGAGTAGGACCGGGATAACACTTTGTTATAAAGTTAAGATTATTTCAACATTCACTGAATTACCAGTGTGGGTATTGCGGACTGTGATATCATTGCTTGCTGTTTATGCTATTGGGAGTATTCCAATTCGGATATACACATACACGCTGACTGAATGGACATTACATCTGTCATTATACTATGGTAGTGGGTGCTGTTTTCTTCAATGAAGATTCGTTATTAAATTGATTACACTAACCTACCATTGAATTGCACCACTTGGGATTACCCAAATTCATAGTGTATGGTGATTGCACTAGTCTTGGACATTACAGAAATATTAGTCGCATATTATTCCATAGGATCCATTGTATTTGCTTCTTAGAGTTTGGTGTATGAGTGTTGGGGTATCTATGAGCTTGATTATTGGCTTTGGGAGTACTAGTTTGGTTAGGGGGTTTAACCAAAGTAGCCAATGTTGGTATTAATGAGGCACTAGCTCCCATTTCTGATGTGGCAGTTGTCGTATTAGACTCAGGTGCCGGGGACTCTAGAGATTGTGGCAAAGTAGATTCGGAGTCATCGGCATCCGTGTCTATGCTAGAAAATGTAACTTTTTTATTTTTGTAACTACAACGTTTGTGGCTCTTGGATTTGGTGGAATTAGAATTCCTATTACCTACAATGGGTCTGTGTTGTTGCCAAGAATATACAATATAATGGTCATAGTCCTTTGTGTCTCGATTGTATTTCGACACTTTTCTACTAGATAAGTCCATATCTAATTTGTTTATGGTTTCTTCCATTTGTGAAGTGCAGTCTTTATATTGGCTGGTGGTCTCAAATGGCTTGATCGAATCCATGATGCCATTGATTTAAAATAGGATAGCATCTCTTTCTTGCTTTTTGTGTCTCAGGAGTTGGTTCATCAATGTTGTAGAGCATCTGGTAAGGGTATTGTTCCACTCTTCCATAAACTGAGGTTTATGTTGAGCAAAGGAAGGGAATTTTTTCATCCGGAGACCTTGGGGTACTTTCCCCTCTTTTATATATAAGTCCAGAAACTCTGTATCCCACCAAAGATTGGTCTCCTTATATCTAAGTTTTTCAAGGCCTGAGAACATAGTGGGCAGATTATCTTCCTTTGGTTACGTGAATGGGGAATTGGCGCCTTGTAGTGCTGTGGCTTGAATGAGTCTGCGTTTTTCATAGTTTATTACCCCTGTGGGAATTGTTACTGCAGGCTTAGACAAATCAGCCATAGTGAGTTTGAATAATATAAGAAATGTTCAGAAAAGGACTGATATTAGAGCAAACGCTTATATGAGAAGAAAACAAAAGGTAAACTCAGTCCATTAAATACGTAAATCCCAGCAGTGTAAAATACACATAAACACTGCACAAGACGTGGTGCAGGTAGTATTAGTTGATAATGAGTACATACACCCCAATTAACATAGTCACAGAGTAACGTTTTAACTAACACACATCTCCACTCTAGTGCCAATCTTAATGGATATGCAAAAGAACAAAGAGAGAGGAGGACTTGTACAAATTTAATCCGCGGCTATTGTATGCAGTACAAGTAGCCGTATCCTCCACTGGTTAAGCCTTAGTTCTGGCAGGGTTTGCCGGATCCAGATTCCTCCTTAGGGAAACGTCAGTAAGGCAGGTGAGGTAGGTGAGTGATGAGATTGTCTCACAGCTGAGGGGTGCTGAAAGATAACACTGCTGGGAACAGAGCTGGGTGCTCGTTGCAAGGTTCCAATCCTCTTAGCTGCTCTGCCATGAACATATACAGGAAGAAGGAAGAACGAGGATACACTGGAACAAGTTACCAACATGGTTTATTCAAACAAATAGGTAGGACACAGAAGAGTGTACAAGGCAGGTAGTTTTGACTAATGTCACACTGTGTCAGGGAATATGTGTGGCTTGTACTGTATCTTTAAGTCTTAATACTACTCAGCCCTATTTAAGGCTCCTCCTCATTCTACTCCCTGCTTGGTAATTTGTCTCAGTAGCTATACCTACTCCCTACAAAGAGACCTAGCCGTTCCCTGCTGACAAAGCTTGGATTTTCGTTACCTTCTGTTCTACAGTTCCTCTGTTCTCTCTGCAGGATTTCATCTACTTGCCTCCCTACAAGGGATTCCACTAACCGCAGCTCCACCGGAACCAAAGATCCAGTCTCTGTTTCTGTGTCTCTGCTACACTGGGTGCGTGTGACATCACACCCGGCTTCTCCTCAGCACATTCAGCGTGTGCAGAACTCAGTCTGTGTTTTCAGCACTATCACGCTCCTGCAACAGGTCAGACGGTCCCGCTCTGCAACCTTCACATTCCGGTCTGTATGTTTTCATTGAACTTATACTTGAATACTTGAAGACAAACAAGACTTTGACTTCTCGTCAAGTTCGATGGAGCCTCTTTTTCTCACGCTTCGACTATGTGATTATACTTACCGTCCTGGCTCAAAAAAACCTTAAGGCTGATACTCTCTCCCGAAATCCTCCTAGACCACAAAACGTTCAGGCCTCCGGCTCTGTGATACCTCCGGATAAGATAATATGCTTGACCAATGACTTTTTAAATACACTAAAGATACAACAGAGGCAGGATTCATCTCTAACACTTCTTAACTTAAGTAAGCGTTCTGATTATTTATTCTATCACGCTAATCAATTATATGTTCCGTTAGCTCTTAGGAATGAGGTAGTGGCAGCAGCCCATGACTCACTTTTAGCAGGCCACCCTGGGGTACATAGAACCCTACAAATACTCTCAATGAATTATTGGTGGCCCAAGATGACTGACACGGTCACACGTTATATTCAGACATGTATTGTCTGTACCACTAAAAAACACCAACATAACCACCCTTATGGTTATCTTCTTTCACTTCCAATTCCCGAAAGACCATGGGCGGACATCGCCATGGACTACATTGTTGATCTACCACCATCTGCAAATTTTAACACTATACTAGTTGTGGTAGATCTTTTCTCAAAAATGGCTCACTTCTTGCCTCATAGAGGTCTGCCAACAGCTTCTGAAACCGCTAACCTGTTTATAAATCATATCGTTAAACTTCATGGTTTGCCTAACTCCATTACGACAGACAGAGGATCACAGTTTACCTCCAGATTCTGGAATCATTTATGTCATTCTCTCAACATCACTAGGAAACTAAGTTCTGCTTATCATCCCCAAACCGATGGGCAGACCGAGAGAACTAATCAAGCTCTTGAACAGTATCTCCGCTGCTATTGTTCTCTAGAACAAGATAACTTGCATTCCCTTCTGTCCACTTCTGAGTTTGCTCACAACAACATGCTTAATTCATCCACTAAGTCAACTCCATTTTTTATTAACTATGGTTTCCATCCTTCATTCAATACACTCTGTTCCAATAACTCACAGATGCCCATTATTAACGAAACAGTGAACACTTTGACTAATGGCTTCACCACAGTAAGACAGGTACTACAAGAAGCTCAAGCTACACAAAAACGTCATTATGATCTACGACGTTCCAAACCTCCTGAATACAAGGTCAGTGACAAAGTCTGGTTAAGTACCAAGAATCTTAGGTCACAAGTACCATCCAAGAAACTTGCTTCTCTCTATTTGGGACCTTATGAGGTCAAGAAAGTAGTTAACATCAATGCCGTCACACTACTGCTGCCCCCTTCCTTAAAGATACACCCCACATTTCATGTCTCACTCCTGAAACCCTATGTCATGGTTAGGGGTACTCTTCGGAGTGATACATGTGATTCTCGGGTGGCAGATGAATGGAGTATGAAACTGAGTCTATCCAAGACTCACGTTACTTCCGTAATCAGCTCCAGTATTTGGTCAGTTGGAAAGGATATGGTCCTGAAGAGGATTCTTGGGAGCCTACTACTAATGTCACTGCTCCACGTCTATTGTCCTTGTTTCATCTGAGAAATCCTCATCGTCCAGGTCCTTGATCTGCTGTGCGGCTCCTTGAAGGGGGTGTCCTGTCAGGGAATATGTGTGGCTTGTACTGTATCTTTAAGTCTTAATACTAATCAGCCGTATTTAAGGCTCCTCCTCATTCTACTCCCTGCTTGGTAATTTTTCTCAGTAGCTATAGCTACTCCCTACAAAGAGACCTAGCCGTTCCCTGCTGACAAAGCTTGGATTTTCATTACCTTCTGTTCTACAATTGCTCTGTTCTCTCTGCAGGATTTCATCTACTTGCCTCCCTACAAGGGATTCCACTAACCGCAGCTCCACAGGAGCTACACCGGGTGCGTGTGACGTCACACCCAGCTTCTCCTCAGCACATTCAGCGTGTGCAGCACTCAGTCTGTGTTTTCAGCACTATCACGCTCCTGCAACAGGTCAGACGGTCCCGCTCTGCAACCTTCACATTCCGGTCTGTATGTTTTCATTGAACTTAATCTGGATAGTGATGTATTTGCCTCAACTCCGTGGGTAAAACTTTCTGATGTGACTAATGACTGTTTGGCTCAGAATACAACATCTCTCAATATTAACTGTGTTATTGCATTCCATGTCCTGCAACATATTCTAGTAATCTCAGCTGTTACCAACTCCTGCTGTTCCTATATTGTCTGCTACATTACGGCATCCTGTCTCTGTGAGCTATTTAACTCATTCACTGCCATTTACTGAGAATATATACTTGCACATTTACAACACTCATCTTATCTAAACCTATACTAGTGGGTTCTCCACATTGCAATTGGATCTGATTTCCTTGACCTTATTGCTACACCTCTTAAGGCTGGTTGTGTGTGTGAGAGTGAGTATTAACTGTATACATTTTACCTGTCTGGGATGTATGTATGATACCTTTAACTCTTATTGCTACCTGTTATTAATTACAGTTCTTTGCTAATAGGTATTCAGCTGTGGCTGTTATATTACTCTCAAAATATATTTTGTTGCATGACCTCTCCGTTTCACTCTGTACCCTACAGTAGTGACCCTGAGTACAATGAGCATAACAGGATTCCAATAAGTTAAATCTGTGTGAATCCAAGGTTTGGTGTGAGGCTGAGTGGTCCTACATAATAGGATATCAGGTACCCCAGAACACTTCTATCTCTGTTCTCAAATACAGTACATATCATCACACACCGTTTGCACTTGTATTTGTTTTGTTTTGTCTATCTGTATTTCTATTGGATAATGTCTGTATATCAGTGCTCACCTGGTGAACGCCTGTAGATCTCTGATGAAGCGCATGTGAGCATGCACAAAATGCATCAGATCCGGTGCACCTGCCTTGTACACTGTTTAGTGTCCTACCTGTTTGTTTGAATAAACCACGTTTGTAACTTGTTCCAGTGTATCCTCGTTCTTCTTTATTCCTGTATATGTTCATGGCCGAACAACCCAGAGGATTGGAACCTAGCAACGAGCACCCAGCTCTGTTCCCAGCAATGTTATCTTTCGGCACCCCTCAGACATGAGACAATCTCGTCATTCACCTACCTCCCATACCTTACTGACGTCACCCTAAGGAGGAATCTGGATCTGGCAATCCCTGCCAGTACTAAGGCTTAACCAGTGGAAGACACGGCTACTTGTACTGCATACAATAGCCGCGGTGAGCTGGTCGTACGTGCTCATGCAAGATTTCCCCATAGAAATCAACGGGGAGAGCCGGCTGAGAAAAAAAGCAGCGTAAAACTCACTAACGCAGCCCCATTGATTCCTATGCGAAAATAAAATGTATGTCTACACCTAACACTCTAACATCAACCCTGAGTCTAAACACCCCTAATCTTACACTTATTAACCCCTAATCTGCCTCCCCGACATCGCCGCCACCTACATTATACTTATTAACCCCTAATCTGCCGCTCTGGACACCGCCGCCACCTACATTATACTTATGAACCCCTAATCTGCTGCCCCAAACATCGCCGCCACCTACATTATATTTATTATCCCCTAAACTTCCGCCCCAAATGTCGCTGCAACCTACCTACACTTATTAACCCCTAATCTGCCACCCCCAACGTCGCCGCTATAATAAACATATTAACCCCTAAACTGCCGCACTGCCGCCTCGCAAACATTAGTTAAATATTATTAACCCCTAATCTGCCGTCCCTAACATCGCCACCATCTACCTACACTTATTAACCCCTAATATGCTGCCCCCAAAGTCGCTGCCACTATACTAAATTTATTAAACCCTAACCCTAAGTCTAACCCTAACACCCCCTAACTTAAATATAATTACAATAAATCTAAATAAAAATTCCTATCATTACCTAAATTATTCCTATTTAAAACTAAATACTTACCTATAAAATAAACCCTATCGGCTAGATTTAGAGTTTTGTCTGTAACGACCCGCGTATCTAACGCTGGCTTTTTTCTGGCCGCACCTTTAAAATAACTCTGGTATTGAGAGTCCACAGAATGGCTGTGTTAGGCTCCAAAAAAGGAGAGTATAGCATATTTAACGCAACTTCAACTCTCGATACCAGAGTTGCTTACGGACGCGGCCAGCCTCAAAAACGTGCTTGTGCACGATTCCCCTATAGGGAACAATGGGGCTGTTTGAGCTGAAAAAAAACCTAACACCTGCAAAAAAGCAGCGTTCAGCTCCTAACGCAGCCCCATTGTTGTCTATGGGGACACACTACCTACTTCTGCACCTAACACTATAACATGTACCCCGAGTCTAAACACCCCTAACCTTATACTTATTAACCCCTATTCTGCCGCCCCCGCTATCGCTGACCCCTGTATATTATTTTTAACCCCTAATCTGCCGCTCCGTAAACCGCCGCTACTTACATTATCCCTATGTACCCCTAATCTGCTGCCCCTAACACCGCCGACCCCTATATTATATTTATTAACCCCTAATCTGCCCCCACAAAGTCGCCTCCACCTGCCTACACTTATTAACCCCTAATCTGCCTAGCGGACCGCACCGCTATTATTATAAAGTTATTAACCCCTAATCCGCCTCACTAACCCTATAATAAATAGTATTAACCCCTAATCTGCCCTCCCTAACATCGCCGACACCTAACTTCAATTATTAACCCCTAATCTGCCGACTGGAGCTCACCGCTATTCTAATAAATGTATTAACCCCTAAAGCTAAGTCTAACCCAAACACTAACATCCCCCTAAGTTAAATATAATTTTAATCTAACGAAATTAATTAACTCTTATTAAATAAATTATTCCTATTTAAAGCTAAATACTTACCTGTAAAATAAATCCTAATATAGCTACAATATAAATTATAATGATATTATAGCTATTTTAGGATTAATATTTATTTTACAGGTAACTTTGTATTTATTTTAACCAGGTACAATAGCTATTAAATAGTTAAGAACTATTTAATAGCTAAAATAGTTAAAATAATTACAAATTTACCTGTAAAATAAATCCTAACCTAAGTTACAATTAAACCTAACACTACACTATCAATAAATTAATTAAATAAAATACCTATAATTATCTACAATTAAACCTAACACTACACTATCAATAAATAAATTAAATACAATTCCTACAAATAAATACAATGAAATAAACTAACTAAAGTACAAAAAATAAAAAATAACTAAGTTACAAAAAATAAAAAAAATATTTACAAACATTAGAAATATATTACAACAATTTTAAACTAATTACAACTACTCTAAGCCCCCTAATAAAATAACAAAGCCCCCCAAAATAAAAAAATGCCCTACCCTATTCTAAATTACTAAGTTCAAAGCTCTTTTACCTTACCAGCCCTGAACAGGGCCCTTTGCGGGGCATGCCCCAAGAAGTTCAGCTCTTTTGCCTGTAAAAAAAAACATACAATACCCCCCCCCAACATTACAACCCACCACCCACATACCCCTAATCTAACCCAAACCCCCCTTAAATAAACCTAACACTAAGCCCCTGAAGATCTCCCTACCTTGAGTCGTCTTCACCCAGCCGAGCCAAATTCTTCATCCAAGCGGAGCAAGAAGAGGTCCTCCATCCGGTAGAAGTCTTCATCCAAGCGGGGCAGAAGAGGTCTTCCATCCGATTGAAGTCTTCATCCAAGCGGCATCTTCTATCGTCATCCATCCGGAGCGGAGCGGCAGCATCCTGAACACCTCCGATGCGGAACATCCATCCTGGCCGACGACTGAACGACGAATGACGGTTCCTTTAAATGACGTCATCCAAGATGGCGTCCCTCAAATTCTGATTGGCTGATAGGATTCTATCAGCCAATCGGAATTAAGGTAGGAATATTCTGATTGGCTGATGGAGTCAGCCAATCAGAATCAAGTTCAATCCGATTGGCTGATCCAATCAGCCAATCAGATTGAGCTTGCATTCTATTGGCTGATCGGAACAGCCAATAGAATGCGAGCTCAATATGATTGGCTGATTGGATCAGCCAATCGGATTGAACTTGATTCTGATTGGCTCCAATCAGAATATTCCTACCTTAATTCTGATTGGCTGATAGAATCCTATCAGCCAATCTGAATTCGAGGGACGCCATCTTGGATGACGTCATTTAAAGGAACCGTCATTCGTCGTTCAGTCGTCGGCCAGGATGGATGTTCCGCGTCGGAGGTCTTCTGGATGCTGCCGCTCCGCTCCGGATGGATGACGATAGAAGATGCCGCTTGGATGAAGACTTCAATCGGATGGAAGACCTCTTCTGCCCCGCTTGGATGAAGACTTCTACCGGATGGAGGACCTCTTCTTGCTCTGCTTGGATGAAGCATTTGGCTCGGCTGGGTGAAGACGACTCAAGGTAGGGAGATCTTCAGGGGCTTAGTGTTAGGTTTATTTAAGGGGGGTTTGGGTTAGATTAGGGGTATGTGGGTGGTGGGTTGTAATGTTGGGGGGATATTGTATGTTTTTTTTTACAGGCAAAAGAGCTGAATTTCTTGGGGCATGCCCCGCAAAGGGCCCTGTTCAGGGCTGGTAAGGTAAAAGAGCTTTGAACTTTAGTAATTTAGAATAGGGTAGGGCATTTTTTTATTTTTGGGGGTCTTTGTTATTTTATTAGGGGGCTTAGAGTAGGTGTAATTAGTTTAAAATTGTTGTAATATTTTTCTAATGTTTGTAAATATTTTTTTATTTTTTGTAACTTAGTTCTTTTTTATTTTTTGTACTTTAGTTATTTTATTTCATTGTATTTATTTGTAGGAATTGTATTTAATTTATTTATTGATAGTGCAGTGTTAGGTTTAATTGTAGATAATTATAGGTATTTTATTTAATTAATTTATTGATAGTGTAGTGTTAGGTTTAATTTTAACTTAGGTTAGGATTTATTTTACAGGTAAATTTGTAATTATTTTAACTATTTTAGCTATTACATAGTTCTTAACTATTTAATAGCTATTGTACCTGGTTAAAATAAATACAAAGTTACCTGTAAAATAAATATTAATCCTAAAATAGCTATAATATAAATATAATTTATATTGTAGCTATATTAGGATTTATTTTACAGGTAAGTATTTAGCTTTAAATAGGAATAATTTATTTAAGCAGAGTTAATTAATTTCGTTAGATTAAAATTATATTTAATTTAGGGGGGTGTTAGTGTTAGGGTTAGACTTAGCTTTAGGGGTTAATACATTTATTAGAATAGCGGTGAGCTCCAGTCGGCAGATTAGGGGTTAATAATTGAAGTTAGGTGTCGGCGATGTTAGGGAGGGCAGATTAGGGGTTAATACTATTTATTATAGGGTTAGTGAGGCGGATTAGGGGTTAATAACTTTATTATAGTAGCGGTGCGGTCCGCTCGGCAGATTAGGGGTTAATAAGTGTAGGCAGGTGGAGGCGACGTTGAGGGGGGCAGATTAGGGGTTAATAAATATAATATAGGGGTCGGCGGTGTTAGGGGCAGCAGATTAGGGGTACATAGCTATAATGTAGGTGGCGGCTCTTTGCGGTCGGCAGATTAGGGGTTAATTATTGTAGGTAGCTGGCTGCGATGTTGTGGTGGGCAGGTTAGGGGTTAATAAATATAATATAGGGGTCGGCGGTGTTAGGGGCAGCAGATTAGGGGTACATAAGTATAACGTAGGTGGCGGTCGGCAGATTAGGGGTTAAAAGAATTTAATCGAGTGTCGGCGATGTGGGGGGGGCCTCGGTTTAGGGGTACATAGGTAGTTTATGGGTGTTAGTGTACTTTAGAGCACAGTACTTAAGAGCTTTATAAACCGGCGTTAGCCCAGAAAGCTCTTAACTATTGACTTTTTTCTGCGGCTGGAGTTTTGTCGTTAGATTTCTAACGCTTACTTCAGCCACGACTCTAAATACCGGATTTAGAAAGATCCCATTGAAAACATAGGATACGCAATTGACGTAAGGGGATCTGCGGTATGGAAAAGTCGCGGCTGAAAAGTGAGCGTTAGACCCTTTTTTGAATGACTCCAAATACCGGCGGTAGCCTAAAACCAGCGTTAGGAGCCTCTAACGCTGGTTTTCACGGCTACCGCCAAACTCCAAATCTAGGCCTAAGTTAGCTACAATATAACTAATAGTTACATTGTAGCTATCTTAGGTTTTATTTTTATTTTACAGGCAAGTTTGTATTTATTTTAACTAGGTACAATAGTTACTAAATAGTTATTAACTAATTATACCTAAATTAAATTAAATTAGCTAAAGTACAAAAAACAAACAAACACTAAATTACAGAAAATAATAAACAAATTACAAGATATTTAAACTAATTACACCTAATCTAATAGCCCTATCAAAATAAAAAGTCCCCCAAAATAAAAAACGTTTTATATATATATATATATATATATATATATATATATATATATATACACATTTCTCTGTATATATGGGTAAACTAGCTATATATATGCCTAAACTAGCTAAGTCTTACCCACCACGGATTTTGACTAGGTATTTATTACATACTCATCTCTCTATACATATTTTCCAGGGTGCTTTACTACATTAGCTTTTCCGTATTGCCATTATTTTTCTAAATTATGTTACAATTTTGTAATTTTTTGCCTGCTAGCAAATGTATTGTTTTTCTTAGCTAATATTTCATTATAGCACATAATTGCTGTACCTATTGGCAACCTTGTTGATCTTAACTGCTGATAACACATAGATCATGCTTTACAATGTTTCATTTTTTATTAACACTATGCATATTGTCTCTTGTAAGAGGCTCTAAGGAATATATGCAATTTTTGTATCTATTCACTTTTTATTCACATCACTGTTACTATTTAGCATGATAATAGTTTTGACTAATATCACACTGTTTGCACTTGTATTTTTTTTGTTTTGTCTATCTGTATTTCTATTGGATAATTCCTGTATATCAGTGCTCAACTGGTGAACACCTGTAGATCTCTAATGAAGCGCATGTGAGCATGCGCGAAACACGTCAGATCCTGTGCACCTGCCTAAACTAAACTACCAATAGCCCTTAAAAGGGCCTTTTGCTGGGCATTGCCCCAAAGTAATTAGCTCTTTTACCTGTAAAAAAAATACAAACAACCCCCCAACAGTAAAACCCACCACCCCCACACAAACAACCCCCCAAATAAAATACTATCTAAAAAAACCTAAGCTCCCCATTGCCCTGAAAAGGGCATTTGGATGGGCATTGCCCTTAAAAGGGCAGTTAGCTCTTTTGCAGGCCCAAACCCTAACCTAAAAATAAAACCCACCCAATACACCCTTAAAAAAAACCTAACACTAACCGCCTGAAGATCGACTTACAGTTCTGAAGACCGGACATCCATCCTCAAGGAAGCGGCAGAAGTCTTCATCCAACCAGACTGAAGTCCTCAACGAAGCAGGGAGAAGTCTTCATCCAAGCCAGGCGAAGTGATCCTCCAGATGGGCAGAAATCTTCATACAGATGGCATCTTCTATCTTCATCCATCCGACGTGGAGTGGGTCCATCTTCAAGACATCCAACGCGGAGCATCCTCTTCATCCGACCACTAAAGATGAATGAAGGTTCCTTTAAGTGACGTCACCCAAGATAGCATCCCTTAGATTATGATTTGCTGATAGAATTCTATCAGCCAATCGGAATTAAGGTAGGAAAAATCCTATTGGCTGTTGCAATCAGCCAATAGGATTGAAGCTCAATCCTATTGGCTGATCCAATCAGCCAATAGGATTGAGCTCACATTCTATTGGCTGATTGCAGGGGGAGATAAAATAGGCAAGATATTGAGGAAAGAAGCCTATTAGATTTTTACCCTACAAACTAAATTCCCTAAGGGCATTAATATGAGACATGATCTGGACTTGTTCATTGATTGAAGTCCTTTTGTTTTATAATCTGCCTCTTTCCTCCCTTTACTTTTCTTTTCTCCCTTTCTCTCTCCCCGCTGGCCCTATCCTTACATCTATATCACATTATACAACCTCCACTATTCCATGGAGTCTGTGGTGCCTTCCTTCAGTTCATTTGACTATTTCCCCTCCCTTAGTGTTCTCCTAAATTTTATTCTTTTCTCTATTTAGGTTAATATACATCCAATATTATTATAACTCTAGTTTAGTTTAGGCTAGGGTTTTTTTTTTATTTTGGAAGGGCTTTTTTTATTTTGATAGGGCTATTAGATTAGGTGTAATTAGTTTAAAGATCTGTAATTTGTTTATTATTTTCTGTAATTTAGTGTTTGTTTGTTTTTGTACTTTAGCTAATTTAATTTAGGTAATTGTATTTAATTTAGTTAATTTGTTTAATTATAGTGTAGTGTTAGGTGTTATTGTAACTTAGGTTAGGTTTTATTTTACAGGTACTTTTGTATTTATTTTAGCTAGGTAGTTATTAAATAGTTAACTATTTAATAACTATTGTACCTAGTTAAAAGATATAAAAACTTGCCTGTAAAATAAAAATAAACCCTAAGATAGCTACAATGTAACTGTTAGTTATATTGTAGCTAGCTTAGAGTTTATTTTATAGGTAAGGATTTAGTTTTAAATAGGAATAATTTAGGTAATGATAGGAATTTTTATTTAAATTTATTGTAATTATATTTAAGTTAGGGGGTGTTAGGGTTAGACTTAGGGTTTAATAAATTTAGTATAGTGGCGGCGACGTTGGGGGCGGCAGATTAGGAGTTAATAAGTGTAGGTAGGTGGCGGCGATGTTAGGGATGGCAGATTGGGGGTTAATAATATTTAACTAATGTTTGCAAGGCGGGAGTGCGGCGGTTTAGGGGTTAATATGTTTATTATAGTGGCGGCAAGGTTGGGGCGGCAGATTAGGGGTTAATAAGTGTAGGTAGGTGGCGGCGACATTGGGGGTGGCAGATTAGGGGTTAATAAATATAATGTAGGTGGTGGCGATGTTGGGGGCAGCATATTAGGGGTTCATAAATATAATGTAGGTTGCGGCGGTGTCCGGAGCAGCAGATTAGGGGTTAATAATTTTATTATAGTGTTTGCGATGCGGGAGGGCCTCGGTTTAGGGGTTAATAGGTAGTTTATGGGTGTTAGTGTATGTTTTAGCACTTTAGTTATGAGTTTTATGTTACAGCGTTGTACCATAAAACTCATAACTACTGACTTTAGAATGCGTTAGGGATCTTGGAGGTAGAGTGTGTACCGCTCACTTTTTGGCCTCCCAGGACAGACTCGTAATACCGGAGCTATGGAAGTCCCATAGGAAAAAGACTTTACGCTGTTTACGTAAGTCGTTTTGCAGTAAGGCCAAAGAAGTGTGCAGTGACCCTAAACCTTCAAGACTCGTAATATTAGCAGGGGTAAGAAAGCAGAGTAAGGACCTCTTAACGCTGCTTTTTTACAATAACCCACAACTCGTAATCTAGCTGAGTGTTTCCACGATTTACAGGACATCTTTAGCTCGTAACACTATCCTTAGAGCAGATTCCTGTCATGTCAAACATATCACCAGAGGCATACCCAAAGGCCAGTATATCAGAGCCTACAGAAATTGCTCTGATTTAAATCAGTATCATACCCAGGCCAACTTAATTACCTCACTTTTACAAGAAAGGGGATACAATAAAAGAACCCTAACTAAAATTGCTAAGGAAGTTAGTAAAATTAATAGACAGACTTTACTTTCTGGAGAGAACAAAAACCATAAGAATATCAATGAAAGAATGTCTTCCAATGACATAGTATTTTCAACCCAATACAGTAGACTATTTGAGGAAATATGCAAGATAGTATTAAAATAACCACCTAAGCTCCCCATTGCCCTGAAAAGGACATTTAGATGGGCATTGCCCTTGAAAGGGCAGTTAGCTCTTTTGCAGGCCCAAACCCTAACCTAAAAATAAAGCCCACCCAATACACCCTAACCGCCTGAAGATCAACTTACAGTTCTGAAGACCGGACATCCATCCTCAAGGAAGCGGCAGAAGTCTTCATCTAACCAGACTGAAGTCCTCAACGAAGCTGGGAGAAGTCTTCATCCAAGCCAGGCGAAGTGATCCTCCAGATGGGCAGAAATCTTCATACAGATGGCATCTTCTATCTTCATCCATCCGACTGGAGTGGGTCCATCTTCAAGACATCTGACGCGGAGCATCCTCTTCATCCAACCACTAAAGATGAATGAAGGTTCCTTTAAGTGATGTCATCCAAGATAGCATCCCTTAGATTATGATTGGCTGATAGAATTCTATCAGCCAATTGGAATTAAGGTAGGAAAAATCCTATTGGCTGATGCAATCAGCCAATAGTATTGAAGCTCAATCCTATTGGCTGATCCAATCAGCCAATAGGATTGAGCTCACATTCTATTGGCTGATTGCAGGGGGAGATAAAATAGGCAAGATATTGAGGAAAGAAGCCTATTAGATTTTTACCCTACAAACTAAATTCCCTAAGGGCATTAATATGAGACATGATCTGGACTTGTTCATTGATTGAAGTCCTTTTGTTTTATAATCTGCCTCTTTCCTCCCTTTACTTTTCTTTTCTCCTTTTCTCTCTCCCCGCTGGCCCTATCCTTACATCTATATCACATTATACAACCTCCACTATTCCATGGAGTCTGTGATGCCTTCCTTCAGTTCATTTGACTATTTCCCCTCCCTTAGTGTTCTCCTAAATGTTAGTCTTTTCTCTATTTAGGTTAATATACATCCAATATTATTATAACTCTAGTTTAGTTAGGCTAGGGTTTTTTTTATTTTGGAAGGGTTTTTTTTTATTTTGATAGGGCTATTAGATTAGGTGTAATTAGTTTAAAGATCTGTAATTTGTTTATTATTTTCTGTAATTTAGTGTTTGTTTGTTTTTGTACTTTAGCTAATTTAATTTAATTTAGGTAATTGAATTTAATTTAGTTAATTTGTTTAATTATAGTGTAGTGTTAGGTGTTATTGTAACTTAGGTTAGGTTTTATTTTACAGGTACCTTTCTATTTATTTTAGCTAGGTAGTTATTAAATAGTTAATAACTATTTAATAACTATTGTACCTAGTTAAAAGAAATACAAACTTGCCTGTAAAATAAAAATAAACCCTAAGCTAGCTACAATGTAACTGTTAGTTATATTGTAGCTAGCTTAGAGTTTATTTTATAGGTAAGGATTTAGTTTTAAATAGGAATAATTTAGGTAATGATAGGAATTTTTATTTAGATTTATTGTAATTATATTTAAGTTAGGGGGTGTTAGGGTTAGGGTTAGACTTAGGGGTTAATAAATTTAGTATAGTGGCAGCGACGTTGGGGGCGGCAGATTAGGAGTTAATAAGTGTAGGTAGGTGGCGGCAATGTTGGGGATGGCAGATTGGGGGTTAATAATATTTAACTAATGTTTGCAAGGCGGGAGTGTGGCGGTTTAGGGGTTAATATGTTTATTATAGTGGCGGCAAGGTTGGGGGCGGCAGATTAGGGGTTAATAAGTGTAGGTAGGTGGCGGTGACATTGGGGGTGGCAGATTAGGGGTTAATAAATATAATGTAGGTGGTGGTGATGTTGGGGGCACCATATTAGGGGTTCATAAATATAATGTAGGTGGCGGCGGTGTCCGGAGCGGCAGATTAGGGGTTAATAATTTTATTATAGTGTTTGCGATGCGGGAGGGCCTCGGTTTAGGGGTTAATAGGTAGTTTATGGGTGTTAGTGTACGTTTTAGCACTTTAGTTATGAGTTTTATGTTACAGCGTTTTACCATAAAACTCTTAACTACTGACTTTAGAATGCGTTAGGGATCTTGGAGGTAGAGGGTGTACCGCTCACTTTTTGGCCTCCCAGGACAGACTCGTAATACCGAAGCTATGGAAGTCCCATAGGAAAAAGACTTTACGCTGTTTACGTAAGTCGTTTTGCGGTAAGGCCAAAGAAGTGTGCAGTGACCCTAAACCTTCAAGACTTGTAATATTAGCGGGCGTAAGAAACGCACAACTCGTAATCTAGCCAAGTGTTTCCACGATTTACAGGACATCTTTAGCTCGTAACACTATCCTTAGAGCAGATTCCTGTCATGTCAAACATATCACCAGAGGCATACCCCAAGGCCAGTATATCAGAGCCTGCAGATATTGCTCTGATTTAAATCAGTATCATACCCAGACCAACTTAATTACCTCACGTTTACAAGAAAGGGGATACAATAAAAGAACCCTAACTAAAATTGCTAAGGAAGTTAGTAAAATTAATAGACAGACTTTACTTTCTGGAGAGAACAAAAACTGTAAGAATATCAATGAAAGAATGTCTTCCAATGACATAGTATTTTCAACCCAATACAGTAGACAATTTGATGAAATATGCAAGATAGTATTAAAATATCTACCTAGCTTGCAGAGTGATAATAAATTAAATACCATATCTAAAAAACAAATGAAATGTGTAGCTAAAAAAGCCCCTGCAGTGGGAGATAAGGTTAAGAAACATTTCTTTAACAAACCATATCAGCCAACAAATTGTCTCTCAACAACTAAAGGCTTCTACAAATTTGGCCACATTTGTAAAAGTTGTATTTATACAAAGAAAACTGACCATTTTAAATCTTCAAAAACTGGAAGAGTTTTTTCTATCACCCAGATTGCACCAGCGAATATGTGGTGTACCTCATCACATAGGAAAAGGAGGATCGAGCTGCTTTCTTTTTGTATTGAGGCAAGCTAAATAATGTGCTGATATTGGATCAGAGGTTATAGGAGGTGGGAATAGCCGTGGAGAGCATTCTGCTCAGGTAGGGTGGGAGCTTCCCAGAAAGGCTCTTAAACACAAGGCAGGAAAGATGGAGCATGCGTCTGTATTCCAGCGACAGCCAGTTTAGTTCTTTTAGCATGTCACAATGGTGGGTCGTGTAGTTACATTTTAGCACAAAGCGACAGAACGAGTTAATCAATGTATTAAGTTTATTAAGGTGAGTTTGAGGTGTAGGTGCATATACTACGTCCCCGTAATCCATGATAGGCATCAGCATTTGCTGTACAATCTTTTCCTTTACTGTAGGGCTGAGGCAGGATTTGTTTCTGTACAGAGCACCTAGTTTTGGATAAAGTTTAGATGCAGGTTTTTCTATGTGGAGGTCTAACAACATACCCAAAGATTTGAAAGATTGGACTGCGGTCAGCGTGCAATTGGATTTTGTTTTGATGCGTAGTGATGTCGCGAACCTAAAATTTTGCGTTCACGAACAGCGAACACCAACTTCCGCAAAAGTATGTGAACGGGCGAAACGGGCGAACCGCCATTGACTTCAATAGGCAGGCGAATTTTAAAACCCACAGGGACTCTTTCTGGCCACAAAAGTGATGGAAAAGTTGTTTAAAGGGGACTAACACCTGGACTGTGGCATGCTGGAGGGGGATCCATGGCAAAACTCCCATGGAAAATTACATAGTTGATGCAGAGTCTGTTTTTAATCCATAAAGGGCATAAATCACCTTAAATTCCTAAATTGTTTGGAATAACGTGCTTTAAAACATCAGGTATGATGTTGTATCGTTCATGTAGTGTAAGGGTTATGCCCGCTTCACAGTGTCAGACCAAACTCCCCGTTTAACGCACCGCAAACAACTGCAAACAGTCCATTTGCACAACTGCAAACTCCCCAAAGAGCAATAGATGCAATAGATACATTTGATGATAGATACGATAGATAGATAGACAGATAGATAGATAGATTTGATAGATAAATAGATAGATTTGATAGATAGATAGATAATTTCCCAGACAGAGAATTACAAGATGGGTGGTCTGGGACCCATGGTAAGGTTCCCAGAGGCAGTTGTGGCGCCCGAGGCTCTGATTAGAACAGAGCACTCTGTGTATCTGCCCTCGGCCGTAATCGGAACATTCTTTAGCTTTCTGCCTGTCGGCCAAATGTTCGTCTGCCAAATGTCTTTCTGCCAAATGTCCGTCTGCATTTTGTCAGAGCACCGTGTGCAATCTACTGTGCCACCAGATAGGAGTGGTGTATTAACTAGTACTATTCTTATCAGTTTAATCCCTGTTACCTCCCCTATCAGGGGACGTGTATATGGCATGGATTTTAGGAACCGGGAGATGGAAAAAGATGCTTGGACACCCAGTACAGGTCGTTCTCCTTCAGCCTTTTTATACGAGGGTCCCCGACCCTCAACAGGCATGACAGCATGAAAGACCCCATATGCCATGACTTCCTTTTGCACAATCGAGTACAGGTTGGGGATTGCCTTTTGTGCAAAGAAATTTCGGCCGTGTACCTTCCAATGCGGTGTCCCCTATCAGGGGATGTGTATATGGCATGGATTTTAGGAACCAGGAGATGGAAAAAGATGCTTGGTCAGTCCTCCTACTTCAAATTTGGGGCACTGGGCGTGCAATCTACTGTGCCACCAGATATGAGTGGTGTGTTAAGTAGTACTATTCTTAGCAGTTTAATCCCTGTTATGTGCCTTTTTTTGGTTTGGGTTTTGAAGCCACAGTGCAGCACCAGAGGCCAGAAAAATTAGGCATGTACACATGCCAGAAAAATTAGGTATTGTTGCAGCTGTAGCAGCGGCCAGAAAAATTGATGTTTGTTTGACAGTTAGAAAGTGCCCTAAAACATTGCGGCTTGAACCCTAGTTGTTGGCGCATAAGTCACGCAAGTCATCCGGCATTCGAAAATAAAATACAGCAGCGTGTGGACCATTTTTAGCCCAAGGCAGCTCATCTCATCAGGCCTTTTTTACTCAAATATATATTGCCCAATGTCAGTCCCTTCGGGATCAATCCCTCATTCATTTTAATAAAGGTGAGATAATCAAGACTTTTTTGACCTAGGCGACTTCTCTTCTCAGTGACAATACCTCCTGCTGCACTGAAGGTCCTTTCTGACAGGACACTTGAAGCGGGGCAGGCCAGAAGTTCGATTGCAAATTGGGATAGCTCAGGCCACAGGTCAAGCCTGCACACCCAGTTGTCAAGGGGTTCATTGCTCCTCAGAGTGTCGAGATCTGCAGTTAATGCGAGGTAGTCTGCTACCTGCCGGTTGAGTCATTCTCTGAGGCTGGATCCCGAAGGGCTGTGGCGATGCATAGGATTTAAAAAGGTCTGCATGTCCTCCATCAACAACACGTCTGGAAAGCGTCCTGTCCTTGCCGGCGTGGTCGTGGGAGGAGGAGTATTACTTTTATCTCTTCCCCTGTTAGATTCCCGTTGTGCTGTGACATCACCCTTATATGCTGTGTAAAGCATACTTTTTAATTTATTTTTGAACTGCTCCATCCTTTCCGACTTGCGGGAATTCGGTAACATTTCAGTCACTTTATGCTTATACCGGGGGTCTAGTAGCGTGGACACCCAGTACAGTTTGTTCTCCTTCAGCTTTTTTATATGAGTGTCCCTCAACAGGCACGACAGCATGAAAGACCCCATTTGCACAAGGTTGGATGCCGAGCTACACATGTCCCGTTTCTCGTCCTCACTGATCTCACTGAAGGTATCTTCTTCCCCCAGCCACGTACAACACCATGGGTACCAGATAGGTGACAACAACGAGCACCCTGGGATGCCTGTTGTGCTTGGTCTTCCTCCTCCTCTTCCTCCTCCTCCTCCTCCTCCTCCTCAAAGCCACATTCCTCCTCTGACTCCTCTTCCTCACAATCCTCTTCCTGCGTTGCCGCTGGTCCAGCAAGCAATGCTGATAAGGCTGTTTCTGGTGGTGATGGAGACCACAACTCTTCCTCTTCCTCTTCACGCTCATCTATGGCCTGATCCAGCACTCTTCACAGGGCATGCTCCAGGAAGAAAACAAATGGTATGCTGTCGCTGATGGTGCCTTCGGTGCGACTGACTAGGTTTGTCACCTCCTCAAAAGGACGCATGAGCCTACAGGCATTGCGCATGAGCGTCCAGTAATGTGGCAAAAAAATCCCCTGCTCCCCAGAGGCTGTCCTAGCACCCCGGTCATACAAATACTCGTTAACAGCTTTTTCTTGTTGGAGCAGGCGGTCGAACATTAGGAGTATTGAATTCCAACGTGTCGGGCTGTCGCAAATCAAGCGCCTCACTGGCAGGTTGTTTTACCGCTAGATATTTGACAAGTGCGCCATGGCCGTGTAGGAACACCTGAAATGGCCACACACCTTCCTGGCCTGCTTCAGGACGTCCTGTAAGCCTGGGTACTTATGCACAAAGCGTTGTACAATCAGATTACACACATGTGCCATGCACAGCACATGTGTCAACTTACCCAAATTCAATGCCGCCACCAAATTACTTCCGTTGTCAGAAACCACTTTGCCGATCTCCAGTTGGTGCAGAGTCAGCCACTGATCCACCTGTGCATTCAGGGCAGACAGGAGTGCTGCTGCGGTGTGACTCTCTGCTTTCAGGCAAATCAACCCCAAGACGGCGAGACACAGCCGTATCCAGGATATGGAATAGTACCTGGGGAGCTGGGGGGGGGTGCCGTTGATGTGGAGCAAGACACAGCAGCAGAAGAGGACTCAGCCGAGGAGGTTATGGAAGAGGATGGAGTAGGAGGAGTAGAGGAGGTGGCAGCAGGCCTGCCTGCAAGTTGTGGCGGTGTCACCAACTCCTCTGCAGAGCCAGGCATTCCATGCTTGGCAGCCGTCAGCAGGTTTACCCAATGCGCAGTGTAGGTGATATACCTGCCCTGACCATGCTTTGCAGACCAGCTATCAGTGGTCAGATGGACCCTTGCCCCAACAATGTGTGCCAGACATGCCATTACTTCCTTTTGCACAATCGAGTACAGGTTGGGGATTGCCTTTTGTGCAAAGAAATTTCGCCCGGGTACCTTCTACTGCGGTGTCCCAATAGCTACAAATTGTTTGAATGCCTCAGACTCCACCAGCTTGTATGGTAAAAGCTGGCGGGCTAACAGTTCAGACAAGTCAGCAGTCAGACGCCGGGCAAGGGGGTGATTTGGTGACATTGGCTTCTTACACTCAAACATGTCCTTGAAAGACACCTGACTGTGGGCAGATGAGCAGGAACTGCTCCGGAAGAGAGATGGATTGGCGGATGGTTGAGAGGGGGCAAGGAGCACAGCAGTGGTTGATGTGGCTGAAGATGCTGGACCAGGAGGAGGATGGCGGCTTTGAGTTTGTGTGCTGCTTGTCCTCATGTGTTCATCCCATAGGCGTTTGTTATGTGAGATCATGTGCCTTCGCAAAGCAGTTGTACCTAGGTGGGTGTTGGACTTCCCACGACTCCGTTTCTTTTGGCACAGGTTGCAAATGGCATTGCTGTTGTCAGAGGCAGACACATAAAAAAATGCCACACTGCTGAGCTCTGCGATGACGGCATTCTGGTGGTGGCAACAGCATGCGTTGATTGGCGTGCTGTCTGGCTGACCCCGGGTGCCAATGCATGCTGTCTGACTGTGCCACTAGCTCCTTGCGACAACCTCCCCCTGCTTCCAACTCGTATCCTCCTCCTGCTCCTCTCTGTCTCCCCATCTGAACTTTCCACCTGTTCTTCTCTTCTACCGGGCGCCCACGTGACATCCACGGACGCATCGTCATCATCAACCCCTTCACTTGTATCTGACAACTCAACAATGGAAGCAACGGCGGGTACAACATCATCATCATCATCACACCGTGCGTCGTCCATGTCTGTAATGCTGCCTGACTGAGACATATCACAGTTATCTACATCCTCTGTCAATGATGGTTGCACATCACTAATTTCTTCACACTGAGGTGTACATAACACCTCTGACAGATCAAGTGAGGCGGCTGTGGTGCTAGTGTCGGTGGTGGCGGCAGGCGGGTGAGTGGTAAGTTGAGAGGTGCCCGAAGCTAAGCTAGAGGAGGAGGATGGTGCGTCAAGGTTACGAGCGGAAGCTGTAGAAGATTGGGTGTCCTGTGTTATAAAGTCAACTATTTCATCAGAACTTTTTGTGTTCATGGTACGTGGCCTAACACTGGGCATTATTCTATGGGAATCACAGCACCACGACCACGATGGCCCCTGCGGGTTGGCCTGCCTCTTCCTGTCATTTTTTTTTTCAATTAGTGCTACTATGTGTGCAAGCTACTGTGAGTGGGCACAGTATACGCTGTGAACCTGACACAAAAAAGCAGACTGATGTTTCACAGTCAAAATAGTTTTTTTATTTTTAAAATGTACACTTACACTACTATTAAACAAGATAATGTGAGTGGTGGCACTGGACAAGTGGGCACAGTATACGCTGTGAGCCTGACACAAAAAAGCAGACTGATGTTTCACAGTCAAAATAGTTTTTTTATTTTTAAAATGTACACTTACACTACTATTAAACAAGATAATATGAGTGGTGGCACTGGGCAAGTGGGCACAGTATACATTGTGAACCTGACACAAAAAAGCAGACTGATGTTTCACAGTCAAAATAGTTATTTTAGTTTTAAAATGTACACTTACACTACTATTACACAAGATAATATGAGTTGTGGCACTGGGCAAGTGGGCACAGTATACGCTGTGAGCCTGACACAAAAAAGCAGACTGATGTTTCACAGTCAAAATTGTTTTTTTTATTTTTAAATGTACACTTACACTACTATTAAACAAGATAATATGAGTGGTGGCACTGGGCAAGTGGGCAAGTGGACTCTATTCCTCAATACCTCACCAAATAGGAATATATGCAATTTTTGTATCTATTCACTTTATTCACATCACTGTTACTATTTAGCATGATAATAGTTTTGACTAATATCACACCATTTGCACTTGTATGTGTTTTGTTTTGTTTATCTGTATTTCTATTGGATAATTCCTATATATCAGTGCTCACCTGGTGAACACCTGTAGATCCCTGATGAAGCGCATGTGAGCATGCGTGAAACGCATCAGATCCGGTGCACCTGCCTTGTACACTGTTCAGTGTCCTACCTGTTTGTTTGAATAAACCACGTTGGTAACTCGTTCTTCCTTCTTCCTATATATGTTCATGGCCGAGCAGCCCAGAGGATTGGAGCCTAGCAATGAGCACCCAGCTCTGTTCCCAGCAGTGTTATCTTTCGGCACCCCTCAGCCGTGAGACAATCTTGTCACTCACTTACCTCCTGTGCTTTACTGACGTCACCCTAAGGAGGAACCTGGATCCAGCAATCCCTGCCAGCACTAAGGCTTAACCAGTGGAGGATATGGCTACTTGTACTGCATATAATAGCCGCAGATTACATTTCTACACTCTACAGGTCCTCCTCTCCTAAAAGGTACTTTGTTCTTTTGCATATCCATTACGATTGGCACTAGAGTGGAGATGTGTGTTAGTTAAAATGTTAACTCCGTGACTGTGCTTATTGGAGTGTATGTACTTATTATCAACTTATACTACCTGCACCACGTCTTGTGCAGTGTTTATGTGTATTTTACACTGCTGGGATTTACGTATTTAATGTACTGAGTTTCCCTTTTGTTTTCTTTATATATATATATATATATATATATATATATATATATATATATATATAGTATATACAGTATATAAATACATATGCCGCCAGCAAAAAGATTATGACTCACTGAAGGCTCAGATGATGGTTGTCATTTTTTAGCAATAAAGTATTTCTTAATTAAGGTATGTACATTTTTTTAGACATAATGCTATTATTCATTTAATAGACTACAGTATAGTATAAACATAACTTTTATATGCATTAGGAAACAAAAAATAAATAGTGTGATTCACATTATTGTGATATTCGCTTTACTGTAATGCTCTGGAACCAAACCTGCAATATCTCTAAGGTATGTCTGTATTGTAAAATAGTTTATTATACATTTTTTTTAAAGTTTGTTTATTGTAAAAAAAATATGCTTTTTATTTTTACTAAGCAGTTTCAGTATCTCACTCTACCAAATGCGTTTCTGCAATCCTGTTTGGTACAGTACCATACGGCTTGTCTTTGTGCAAAAGAAGCAGCTCATTAGTTTCAATAAAATAAAATGCACCTTTTTACTAAACACATTTTACAGAGTGACATATGTTTGAAAATGCACTATTGTGACCAGAAAAAAAACAGCCATTTTTTAAGCTACAAACACACTAAAGTCTTTTTACAATAAACAAACCTATAAAAAAGTTATAATGAACAACGCAACAGTACACATCATACACGCATGTAATGTATACCTATAATATCCCAGCTCAAATAGATTAAACAATAATGTTGTCATTTTTTTCTTTTAAAAAACAAATACCATTGATTTCACAACCTCTAAATATATGTTATAATCATCATATCACAACATAAAATATTGTACATTCAGAAACAGCCTTGTTGAATCTAGACGATTGTTTATAAAAGAGGCCGTAAACTGTGATTTTTTTTCATCTTTTTTAAATGTGATTCCTTTTATCTACTGGTATGTATTAAATTATTTTTATTTATTTTGTCATTTGCAGTTGCAATAACTGATTTTGTCTATTGTATCCTTACCTATGTTTCTTTACTTAAAGGGAAATAATACTCATATGCTAAATCACTTGAAACTAATGCAGTATAACTGTAAAAAGCTGACAGAAAAATATCACCTGAGCATCTCTTTGTAAAAAAGGAAGATATTTTACTTCACAATCTCCTCAACTCAGCAGAGTAAGTTCTGTGTAAAAAGTTAAACACAGCTGATGCCCAGCTGCAGGTAAAAAAAAAAAAAGAAGACATTAACAGCAGCCAATCAGCATCAGTGCTGAGGTCATGAACTCTTTTACTGTGATCTCATGAGATTTGACTTAACTCTCATGAGATTTCATAGTAAACTTCCTTAAACTGAATAGGGAAATCAGATGAGTGTGCACGAAAGCTCACTTCCTTAGCTGTCCCGGGATAGACATACTGATTTGCTGCTTAGAAGTCTTTACAATGGGATGTGGCTACTGAGGAACTTTTGAGATGTTCAGGTGATATTTTCTAGTCAGTTTTTTACAGCTATGCTGCATCACTTTCTAGTGTTTCAACATTTGGGTATCATGGCTTTTTAAGTTTTAAGGATAGAACAGCTGTGTAAACAAGAATGCTAGAATAAATCAAGCTGGTGGGGGAAGAAAAATAAAAACATATTAATTTTTCCATTTATCTCTCTAAGTATAAGTTTCAATTTATATACAGTAAGATAAAATATACAAAGGATTTTGTGTAAATATAAAGATAAGCTCTATATGCAAGCTCAGCTATTTTGATTAGGTTGTCACTTGAATAAGCAGAGAAAACTATTTCATATACAAAAAACTAAAGAATTGATGTCCCAAACACTTCAGCTAAAATAAAAAATGACTGTAAACACATCAACTGGAAATTCATTTTTTTAAATTATTTTTTTAGGGTAACATATACAAAGCATTCAGTCTGCTCATTTGGCACATAAAGTACATAAGGCAAATAAAAAAGATGTAACAATAATTTGTCTGGTTATAAAAGAGGAAACAAACAAAGAATAGTTATGGAGAAAACCATTAGACTTCCCTCAGTTTTGTCCCTCATTGACAACATAGGCCACTTTTGGACCTTAATTAAGCTTTCTAATCTGAGGGTTTTTAAGGAAGACAGGCCACTTCTGGGCCTGTACCATTCTATCGCACCTCCTATGCCATCCAGGGCCACAAGTGGGTCAAGGAAACTCAGAATCCCAAGGAGGGCAATGAAGCTAGGAAGATGTTTAAAAGACTATGGCCTAGATTTGGAGTTTGGCGGTAGCCGTGAAAACCAGCGTTAGAGGCTCCTAACGCTGGTTTTAGGCTACCGCCGGTATTTGGAGTCAGTCAGGAAAGGGTCTAACGCTCAATTTTCAGCCGCGACTTTTCCATACCGCAGATCCCCTTACGTCAATTGCGTATCCTATCTTTTCAATGGGATCTTCCTAACTCCAGTATTTAGAGTCGTGTCTGAAGTGAGCGTTAGAAATCTAACGACAAAACTCCAGCCGCAGAAAAAAGTCAGTAGTTAAGAGCTTTCTGGGCTAACGCCGGTTCATAAAGCTCTTAACTACTGTGCTCTAAAGTACACTAACACCCATAAACTACCTATGTACCCCTAAACCGAGGTCCCCCCACATCGCCGCCACTCGATTAAATATTTTTAACCCCTAATCTGCCGACCGCCACCTACGTTATACTTATGTACCCCTAATCTGCTGCCCCTAACACCGCCGACCCCTATATTATATTTATTAACCCCTAACCTGCCCCCCACAACGTCGCCGCCAGCTACCTACAATAATTAACCCATAATCTGCCGACCGCCACCTACGTTATACTTATGTACCCCTAATCTGCTGCCCCTAACACCGCCGACCCCTATATTATATTTATTGACCCCTAATCTGCCCCCCTCAAGTCGCCTCCACCTGCCTACACTTATTAACCCCTAATCTGCCGAGCGGACCGCAACGCTACTATAATAAAGTTATTAACCCCTAATCCGCCTCACTCCCGCCTCACTAACCCTATAATAAATAGTATTAACCCCTAATCTGCCCTCCCTAACATCGCCGACACCTATCTTCAAACATTAACCCCTAATCTGCCGACTGGAGCTCACCGCTATTCTAATAAATTTATTAACCCCTAAAGCTAAGTCTAACCCTAACACTAACACCCCCTAAATTAAATATAATTTAAATCTAATGAAATAAATTAACTCTTATTAAATAAATTATTCCTATTTAAAGCTAAATACTTACCTGTAAAATAAATCTTAATATAGCTACAATATAAATTATATTTATATTATAGCTATTTTAGGATTTATATTTATTTTACAGGTAACTTTGTATTTATTTTAACCAGGTACAATAGCTAAAATAGTTAAAATAATTACAAATTTACCTGTAAAATAAATCCTAACCTAAGTTACAATTAAACCTAACACTACACTATCAATAAATTAATTAAATAAAATACCTACAATTACCTACAATTAAACCTAACACTACACTATCAATACATTAATTAAATACAATATCTACAAATAAATACAATGAAATAAACTAACTAAAGCACAAAAAACAAAAAAAGAACTAAGTTACAAAAAATAAACAAATATTTACAAACATCAGAAAAATATTACAACAATTTTAAACTAACTACACCTACTCTAAGCCCCCTAATAAAATAACAAAGACCCCCAAAATTAAAAAAATGCCCTACCCTATTCTAAATTACTAAAGTTCAAAGCTCTTTTACCTTACCAGCCCTGAACAGGGCCCTTTGCGGGGCATGCCCCAAAGAATTCAGCTCTTTTGCTTGTAAAAAAAACACATACAATACCCCCCCCCCCAACATTACAACCCACCACCCACATACCCCTAATCTAACCCCAAACCCCCTTAAATAAACCTAACACTAAGCCCCTGAAGATCTTCCTATCTTATCTTCACCATACCAGGTTCACCGATCGATCCAGAAGAGCTCCTCCGATGTCCTGATCCAAGCCCAAGCAGGGGGCTGAAGATGTCCATGATCCGGCTGAAGTCATCATCCAAGCGGGAGCTGAAGAGGTCCATGATCCGGCTGAATTCATCATCCAAGCGGGAGCTGAAGAGGTCCATGATCCGGCTGAAGTCTTCTATCAACGGCATCTTCAATCTTCTTTCTTCCAGATCCATCTTGAAGACCTCCGACGCGGAACATCCTGCTGGCCTGACGGACTACCGACGAATGAAGGCTCCTTTAAGGGACGTCATCCAAGATGGTGTCCCTCGAATTCCGATTGGCTGATAGGATTCTAACAGCCAATCGGAATTAAGGTAGGAAAATTCTGATTGGCTGATGGAATCAGCCAATCAGAATCAAGTTAAATCCGATTGGCCGATCCGATCAGCCAATCAGATTGAGCTTGCATTCTATTGGCTGATCGGAACAGCCAATAGAATGCAAGCTCAATATGATTGGCTGATCGGATCGGCCAATCGGATTGAACTTGATTCTGATTGGCTGATTCCATCAGCCAATCAGAATTTTCCTACCTTAATTCCGATTGGCTCATGGAATCGTATCAGCCAATCGGAATTCGAGGGACGCCATCTTGGATGACGTCCCTTAAAGGAGCCTTCATTCGTCGGTAGTCCGTCGGGCCAGCAGGATGTTCCGCGTCGGAGGTCTTCAAGATGGATCCGGAAGAAAGAAGATTGAAGATGCTGTTGATAGAAGACTTCAGCCGGATCATGGACCTCTTCCTCTCCCGCTTGGATGATGACTTCAGCCGGATCATGGACCTCTTCAGCTCCCGCTTGGATGATGACTTCAGCCTGATCATGGACATCTTCAGCCCCCTGCTTGGGCTTGGATCAGGACATCGGAGGAGCTCTTCTGGATTGATCGGTGAACCTGGTATGGTGAAGATAAGGTAGGAAGATCTTCAGGGGCTTAGTGTTAGGTTTATTTAAGGGGGTTTTGGGTTAGATTAGGGGTATGTGGGTGGTGGGTTGTAATGTTGGGGGGGGTATTGTATGTGTTTTTTTTACAGGCAAAAGAGCTGAATTCTTTGGGGCATGCCCCGCAAAGGGCCCTGTTCAGGGCTGGTAAGGTAAAAGAGCTTTGAACTTTAGTAATTTAGAATAGGGTAGGGCATTTTTTTATTTTGGGGGTCTTTGTTATTTTATTAGGGGGCTTAGAGTAGGTGTAATTAGTTTAAAATTGTTGTAATATTTTTCTGATGTTTGTAAATATTTTTTTATTTTTTGTAACTTAGTTCTTTTTTATTTTTTGTACTTTAGTTAGTTTATTTCATTGTATTTATTTGTAGATATTGTATTTAATTAATTTATTGATAGTGTAGTGTTAGGTTTAATTGTAGGTAATTGTAGATATTTTATTTAATTAATTTATTGATAGTGTAGTGTTAGGTTTAATTGTAACTTAGGTTAGGATTTATTTTACAGGTAATTTTGTAATTATTTTAACTATTTTAGCTATTGTACCTGGTTAAAATAAATACAAAGTTACCTGTAAAATAAATATAAATCCTAAAATAGCTATAATATAAATATAATTTATATTGTAGCTATATTAGGATTTATTTTACAGGTAAGTATTTAGCTTTAAATAGGAATAATTTATTTAATAAGAGTTAATTAATTTCGTTAGATTTAAATTATATTTAACTTAGGGGGGTGTTAGTGTTAGGGTTAGACTTAGCTTTAGGGGTTAATAAATTTATTAGAATAGCGGTGAGCTCCAGTCGGCAGATTAGGGGTTAATGTTTGAAGTTAGGTGTCGGCGATGTTAGGGAGGGCAGATTAGGGGTTAATACTATTTATTATAGGGTTATTGAGGTGGGAGTTAGGCGGATTAGGGGTTAATACATTTATTATAGTAGCGCTCAGGTCCGGTCGGTAGATTAGGGGTTAATAAGTGTAGTTAGGTGGAGGCTACGTTGTGGGGGGCAGATTAGGGGTTAATAAATATAATATAGGGGTCGGCGGTGTTAGGGGCAGCAGATTAGGGGTACATAGGGATAATGTAAGTAGCAGCGGTTTACGGAGCGGCAGATTAGGGGTTAAAAATAATATGCAGGGGTCAGCGATAGCGGGGGCTGCAGATTAGGGGTTAATAAGTGTAAGGTTAGGGGTGTTTAGACTCGGGGTACATGTTAGAGTGTTAGGTGCAGACGTAGGAAGTGTTTCCCCATAGACAACAATGGGGCTGCGTTAGGAGCTGAACGCTGCTTTTTTGCAGGTGTTAGGTTTTTTTTCAGCTCAAACAGCCCCTTTGTTTGCTATGGGGGAATCGTGCACGAGCACGTTTTTGAGGCTGGCCTCGTCCGTAAGCAACTCTGGTATCGAGAGTTGCAGTGGCGTTAAATATGCCTGTACGCTCCCTTTTTGGAGCCTAACGCAGCCATTCTGTGGACTCTCAATACCAGAGTTATTTTAAAGGTGCGGCCAGAAAAAAGCCAGCGTTAGCTACGTGGGTCGTTACCGACAAAACTCTAAATCTAGCCGTAAGTTGGATAAAGTATAAGCCACTTTTGGGCATTAGGGATGTTATGAAAAATTAGTAGATGGTGCTTCTAGAGTCTGCAACATACAATATACAATCAATGAACATAATCCTCAAACTATAATATTAGGTGTGGCATGCTACATTCAAACATAAACTGATATGCATAAACATTTAAAGGTTTTCAGAAATCTAAGAAGCTCTGGCTTACCTGGTCACAAATAATCCTAGAAGAGGGAGTTCTATGGCAGAGATATACTGAGGGCACCAGGGACACTCTCATCATGGTATAAAAGCTGGTTATATAAGCTAACCGATGGCTCAAACCAAACAAATACAAAACAATTAATCCCCAGGCCCCTATACTGTTACAGAAGCAAAAAAATTATAATTAGAAGCTCCAAATACCAGCTGTTACATAGAATAAAGTGGATAATATGTATGGTAAAAGGTGTGAAACTATAAAATTCCCCTTATGGAAATAGCAAGTATAGGAAATATGGCACGATAAATTTAAGTAACCTGGAAGGCTGCTTATGGGCCTTTATAATAATGAATTCATTAGGAGAGCTGTTAACTACTATAATTGCCACAGGATAGACCATTCCAACTCTGTTCGGTGACTATAGACGTCATTAAGATCAGTAAAGCGATTTTGATAAATCCAATTAAATCTCACAGCTCTGCAAGTATTGTAGCACTATGTATGTTTGGTAGAGTAGGTAAAAGTATCTATTAAGCTCACACAGGCCATTTGTGGGCCTTAGTAAATGTCATAAAACCCTGTAAAGGTATCTAGACATATCATAGGGACAGTACTAGTAAATAGAGCAAGTTACATTACGTTTACCTCTTCATACTAGTCGACCCTAAAACAAAAACCATGTCACATAAGGCTTTAAAAAACAAACAGATTAACAGCTACATGGCATCTTAACAACTTTAAGCTAGCATCATACATTTTAGATACAACTATATGTCCCATGAGTTGATTTATCAGACCAAAAGGTCGTCATTCATATATAAGTACATCAGGAATAGAATAGCAATACAGTCCCTAATCCAATCAAACAGACATTCAAAGCTAACCAATGCAAGACCAAACATCAATGAGAACAGAAATGTCAGTACCTAAGCAGAGTTCAGTGACTTCAAGTCGGTTATATTGCTCAGCTTGCTTTTCCAGGTTGGTTTACACTGGCTTTAGTTGACTCCGGGCATTGGTAAGACCTAGCTGCACATACAGTTGCCTTCCTAATTGTCCGCATATCCCAGCAAGTAAACTCCTTGCTGGTAGGGCAGCGGTGAACACATCTTCACGTTCCCTTGCCGGAAAGGGTCCGGAGTCGGAGTATATGGCTGTGCACAAACATCTGAGAGTTGAGTCTCACCCAGTTGCTTAACTTTGTGTAGGCTCACAGAGTCTGTACAGGTCCCTTTGATGGGGAGACAGATGGGGAGACAGAGAGGAGGAGGAGACGAATTGGAAGCAGGGGGAGGTCGTCGCAAGGAGCTAGTGGCACATTCAGACAGCATGCATCGGCACCCGGGGTCAGCCAGACAGCACACCAATCAATGCATGCTGTTGCCACCACCAGAATGCCGTCATTGCAGAGCTCAGGTCCAACCTTGTACAAATGGGGAGTTTGCAGTTGTGCAAATGGACTGTTTGTGGCTGTTTGCGGTGCGTTAAATGGGGAGTTTGGTCTGTCACTGTGAAGCGGGCGTAACCCTTACACTACCTGATCGATACATCATACCTGATGTTTTAAAGCACGTTATTCCAAACAATTTAGGAATGTTAGGTGATTTATGCCCTTTATGGATTAAAACCAGACTCTGCATCAACTATGTAATTTTCCATGGGAGTTTTGCCATGGATCCCCCTCCGGCATGCCACAGTCCAGGTGTTAGTCCCCTTGAAACAACTTTTCCATCACTATTGTGGCCAGAAAGAGTCCCTGTGGCTTTTAAAATTCGCCTGCCTATTGAAGTCTATGGCGGTTCGCCCGGTTCGCCGGTTCGCGAACATTTGCGGAACCTCGCGTTCGCCGTTTGTGAACTGAAAATTTTAGGTTCGCGACATCACTAATCAGGATTATTAATATCCCTTAGGTGTTGTAATACTCTATCTTGTAGGGCACATTTGGGACATCCAACATATTGTTTGTTGCATCCTTTGCATGTAAGTAAATAAATTACATGATTTGTATTACATTTTATATTGTATCTGAAATCAAAATTTTGCCCCGTTGTTGTTGACTTAAATGTATTACCTGTTTTGATATGTTTACAAGTTTTACAGATGTTACTGTTGCACTTGTAACATCCAACTCTGGCAGAGAGCCAGGTATTTGGTTTATTAACATAGATGGTGATAAAATGTTTCTCAATGTTTTGGCCCTTCGTGTTGTGAAATTGCTACCCTTTGAAGCAATAATGTTACATTTTTTGTCACCTTTTAAAATAGGGAGACAACTTTGGATGATACTACACATTTTAGAGTAATCACGACTGTAAGTAGTGATACAAATTGGTTCCGAATTTCTTTGTGTCTTTTTGGATTTATATTGTAACAAATTGCTTCTGGATATGCAATCCACCTTTCTTTTAGTTTCATTTAATAATGGGACATCATATTCACGAGCCTGTAATCTCTGATAATGTAATAGTTGTATATTTTAAGTATGTATTTTCCTGTGAGCAATTTCTTTTAGTATGTATGTATTGTCCATATGGTAACGATTGTATTGTGTGTTTGGAGTGACAAGAAGTAGAGTGCAGTATGATGTTGCCTGCTGTTGTTTTTCTGAATAATTCAACTTCAATGAAATGAGAGTAGGATTTATGTGTGACATCCAAAAAGTTAATTTGTGATCTATTGTGTTCTAGGGTAAAAGAAAGATTAAAGTTATTTGTGTTAATATATTCGTGAAATTGGAGGACAGACAGTTCATCTCCATCCCAGACAAGTAATAAATCGTCAATATATCATCAATATATCTCCCAAAATAACCAATATTTTTTCTGAAGGGGTTATTATCTCCAAATATGTGGCATAGCTCCCAAAATGCAATAGCTGTGCTACATCTCTGTAAATAATATAATGTATTATATATATATATATATATATATATATATATATATATATATATATATACTGTATATTGAGACATGTATATGTTTGTATCTCAGTGTTAAAGCCTATTGCCTGCCTTTTTTTCTATCATATCATATGATATCTTTGAGCCCTTAAAACTGTTTTGTGCAACATTTTTATATACTTTTGATTAGATAGTGTTATTATGAGTGTAATTGTACTTTTAAATGTTTACATATATACAGACTGACAAAGGCACTATATAGGCAAGGTCCTCTTTGTGTTGATTTTACAGTTTCCAGAGTATATAACTCAAATATATATTGTCTATTGGAGGAGTGGTGCTAGCATTTTATATTAACAACCAAAGAAAAGGGGTTTGGAAAAAAGTTCCAAAAGAAAGAAAATGCTCTTTCAGCACTCTATGCCCAGACTATTTGAGAGGCAGGAAAATAAAATAAAATATAACCTTTATTGATTCTCATTAATAGATGGGTACAAAAATATTAAAATCCGCTATCGCGAGCAATTGTTGATTATAAATTGTTTTGGAGTATCCCTGGATTAGTCGCTATCTGGCCTTGCATCACTTCCATATTACTCCAGGAAATACAGTACATATAATCAATAATTAGTCATTAGTGTTATCACCATAATTTATACTTGGTTTTCCAACATTGAGTGTGGTTTTGAGCAAACATCTATGATTTGATTATGACCTCTGTGATCAATGATAAAGTAGTTAAATGTTTGGTTGTTATTCCACATGTATCAACTGTGTGATCATAATCTCACTTATATATTGGTATCTGGTATCCAGATTTCACATGTATATTGCTATCTGTTATCATGTGCTTCTCACAACTTATTGTTAATACCTTTATGTAATAGTGGGAGTTATTGCAATCTCCATGTAACAACAAAGAGATGGTATATCAGTATTGGCAAAAATAACGCTATCAACTGTGGTTATATGGTAGCTTTGTATAGTACATATTCATAAATTGACTGCATTCTATTTTGTGTTTTTCAACCAATCTTGTTGCGATCCCACTATTTTAATACTCGGAGGTATCTCGAGGTGTGTGTATATATATATATATATCTCCTCGGATCGCAATTTAGTTAGAGTTGTCTTAGTAAAGTATTGCAGTTTATATTATTTATGAATAAACAGATTCGGTATTAATTCACATGTAAAGTAATATTAATTAACATATCTCCCATTAGTAAGGGCTAAATCCCCTGTTATGTGATTTAATGTTCATGTTAGCCAATCATATGTTACAATTTTGTAAATTGTGTATATTTGAGTTTGCAACGATTGTTGCATATTATATACCTTGTACATTTATCAATTAGTAGCTCTTGATGGTGTGTATTGACCACTACAATAATACTAGTGAACACCACTTTTGTAATATACTTTAGCGCTAAATTTGTGCCCTTCTGCAGGTAGATTTCCTATGTTCTGATTTTGTAAAGTATAAGAGCTTCTGTTCCAATTATTTCTTAGGTGTAAAATAATCACCATTATAAAAGTTGCTCAGCACTTATGTGCTACATTTGTGTGCTTCTGCTAGTACGTGTTCAGTGATCATATAGTTGCCACCAGAATGATAATAATAAACAGCACTTTTATGTTACACTTTTGTAATTAGTAAATACGCTTCTACTAGTAAATATTCAGCGCTTTGTTTGTATGAAGGCGTTAGTGCTTCTGTTTAATAACTATTTCCTTGGTGTATAATAATCACCATAATTATTAGAAAGCACTAAACAGTCTAACTCCCAACTATATTTCCTCTCTCATCGGGAAATATTCCCCATCCCGTCCTCTTCGATCAACCTCTGACCTACGTCTCTCCACTCCTGTTACTTCTGCGTCCAACTCCCACCCCCAAGACTTCGCACGTGCTGCTCCTGTCCTCTGGAACTCTCAACCCTGCTCCATAAGACTTTCTCCAACCTTGTATAGCATCAGACGCTCCTTGAAAACCCACCTATTCAGAGAGGCTTACCATCTCTCCTCCATTCCTCATCCGAAGCAAGCTAATACATGAACTGCCTGACTCACTGCTGCAACTACAACCGATGCTACCCCAACATTATGTCTCTCCACCCTAAACCTGTAGACTGTGAGCTCTCCGGAGCAGGGCCCTCTTCCGATTTGTTTAGTTTTTATATGTTTTGTATTTTATCACAAATCCTTGTCATTGTATACCCCTATCATACCCAGCGCTACGAAATTTGGCAATGCTATACAAATAAATGATAAATAATAATGAAGCTTGTACAGCACCCATATGTTACATTTATAGCTATTAATATATGCGCTTATGCTAGTAAAGGCTCCACTAACATGTGATGGCCACCACAACGGTAATCCTATATTTGAATGGAGTCTACACACTGTTCACATTGATTGGCCATATTTATTTATTTATTTATTTATAAAATATTTTACCAGGAAGGATACATTGAGATTTCTCTCGTTTTCAAGTATGTCCTGGGATCACAAAACATTGCATTGATACAATAGGGTACAATAAAATACAAAAACAATAATAAAAATACACATTATATGCAAACATTTAACATAGAGCAGGTATGAAATATTTAATCAACCATGACAGGAGCATTCTGTTTTGAGATATGTATAGAGGGATCTCTTAAAGGATTTTAGGCTTGGGGAAGTTTTTAAAGTGTGAGGGAGGTCATTCCATAATTGTGGCGCTCTGTAGGAAAAGGAGGATCGAGCTGCTTTTTTTTTTATTGAGGCAAGCTAAATAATGTGCTGTTATTGGATCGGAGGTTATTGGAGGTGGGAATAGCAGGGGAGAGCATTCTGCTCAGGCAGGGTGGGAGCTTCCCAGAAAGGCTCTTAAAGACAAGGCAGGAAAGATGGAGGGTGCGTCTGGATTCCAGCGACAGCCAGTTTAGTTCTTTTAGCATGTCACAATGGTGGGTCCTGTAGTTACATTGTAGCACAAAGCGGCAGAGCGAGTTATATAACGTATTTAGTTTATTAAGGTGAGTTTGCGGAGCAGGTGCATATACTATGTCCCCATAATCCAAGATAGGCATCAGCATTTGCTGTACAATCTTTTCCTTTACTGTAGGGCTGAGGCAAGATTTGTTTCTGTACAGGGCACCTAGTTTTGGATAAAGTTTAGAGGCAATTTTTTCTATGTGGAGTCCAAAAGATAGATTGGGGTCTAACAACATACCTAAGTATTTAAAAGAGTGCACTGCGGTCCGGGTGCTATTGGATTTTGTTTTGATGCGAAGATGGGAATTTTGTAATTTATGTATTTTAGGTCCCGTTCCAAAGATCATTGTGACCGTTTTGTCAGTGTTTAGGAAGAGTTTGTTTTTTGAGATCCACTTTTCTACCTCTGTGAACTGGTCTTGGAGCACTGTTTCAAGCTGCAGCAGATCAGATTTGTTTGCATAGATTACCGTGTCGTCTGCGTACATGTGTACAGTTGAGGATTTGCAGACATTAGGCAAATCATTTATAAATAATGTGAATAGTAGGGGGCCGAGAATGGAACCTTGGGGAACACCACACGTGACTGGGAGAGGGAGGGAGTCACTGTTAGAGACAGAGACATATTGTGATCGATCCGATACATATGATTTAAACCAGGTTAACAGGTGATCAGCAATACCAGAGTTTTTTAGTTTGAGAAGTAGTAGGTCATGGTCCACTGTGTCAAAAGCCTTTGCAAAATCAAGGAAAATAGCTCCAGTTAGGTCTCCTTGTTCCATGGCAGTTTGGATGTCGTTGCAAACTTTTAGGAGGGCAGTTGTAGTGGAGTGATTTGGTCTGAAACCTGATTGATCAGGGGTCAGATAGTTAGAAAGTTGATAATACTCGCATAATTGCGTATGGACGCATTTTTCTAGGATTTTTGACAATACAGGGAGCAGTGATATAGGACGATAATTAGAAACCAAGGTTAACTCCCCACTTTTATGAATAGGCACTACTCTTGCAGTTTTTCAGAGTTTGGGTATGTATCCAGACACCAAGGATTCGTTAATTAGGGTTGCAACAGGCTTAGCAATTGCCGGCGCACTGAGCTTCAACAGCATTGCTGGGATTTGATCAGGTCCTGACTGGTTTTTCATTTTTAGATTATTGAGGTGTTTCTTAATGACATTGAAGGGTACAGGTCTAAAATTGAACTTTTCTATATTGGGTCTTTGCTGTTTTAGTGGGGCCTGATCCACATTTGTAGCTTCAGGATGTGTGCCATTTATTAGTTTGTCAATCAGGGTGGTGGAGCATCCTACAAAATAATTGTTAAAGGCATTTGCTACTTCTAAGGGGAGTTGCAGGTTTTGGTTATCCACATTGACAGTGGAGGGTTGGGAGTGGATTGGTGGATTTTGTAAGTTATTTATGAGTTTCCAAAACTTTCTAGGGTTACATATATTATTGTTCAGATTTTCACAGAAATATTGCGCCTTAGCCAATTTTGTTTGTTTAGTACATATATTTCGCCAATTTCTATATACACAGTGATCATTCATAGAGCCAGTATGCTTGAACTTTGACCACAATGAATCCCGAAATTGGTACATTTGAATGAGGTCAGCTGTGATCCAATTCAAGTGTGCTCCTTTTACTCTCACCTTACGCAGCGGTGCATGTAAATTCCAAACTTGTAGGAGTTCAGACTGAAAGAATTCAACTGCAGAGTCTAGATCTGGGATTAGGTTTAATCTATGCCAGGGGAGGTTCTTGATGTCATTTAGAAATGATTGAAGATTAAATTTTTTGAAGGACCTGGTGATTTTAACCTTGGGAGAGGATTTAGTTGCCTTTATTTTGCGCACGCAGTACACTAAGCAGTGGTCACTGAAATTGTTAGGGAGAACACCTGCCTCCTGGATTCGGTCGGGAGAAGTGGAGAGAATCCAGTCGAGCAGGGTATGATTATGGCTTTTGATGTTTATGTGAGTTGGGGAGGAGATTAATTGCGTTAGCTGCAAAGATTTAAACAGCGAGCGACAACTGTTATTTTTTGGATTCAGCCAATCGATGTTAAAATCTCCAAAAACCAAAGTTTCACTTTTTGGGTTTTGAGTTATGGATTCACTAAGGAGCTGTGCTATGTCCGAAATGGAATGCACAGGGGAGCTTGGTGGGCGGTAGATTCCTGCAACAATGATTGATTTACTGCACGGGATCTCAATTTTGCCAGAAAGGAAATCAAAGGTGGCAGGAGAGCTAGATTTTTGTATGGGGGTGAACTTTGTGGAGTTGTCAACATAAATTACAATGCCGCCTCCTCTCTTTACTCTGTCAATTCTATGGCATGAATACGATATGATACTTGTTCGTGTTAACAGACATTAAATACTTGGAACTTTGCACTCTGGATACCAAATATGTAGTAAAAAACCCTCAGGGCTGATAACTAGTTAAAAATACACACATAGGGACCCCATCGTCCCTCACAACACCCCTGACACGTTTCATGAAGCAGTTAACCAAAGCTTTCAGGACACACTATCCCAATGCGTGGTAAATCAAATTGTGCTCACGCAATCGTGTTTACTTTTACCTTGTAATATGAGTGCAACATATGACGTGCGCAAACTGCAAGAAAACACCTTTTTGCTTGCTTGTAATCTCCCCCTTAATGGACTTCCATGCATTTCAATTTTATGTCTCTTTAATTATGCCATGATTTTTTTTTTGGAATCGACTAAAAAAATCATGTTAAAGGGACAGTCTACACTAAAATTGTTATTGCTTAAAAAGATAGATAACGCCTTTACTACCCATTCCACAGCTTTGCACAACCAGTATTATTATATTAATATACTTTATAACATTTAAACCTCTACATTTCTGCCTGCTTCTAAGCCACTACAGACGGCCTCTTATCACATGCTTTTTTATTCGCTTTTCAGAGACTGCTAGTTCATGAGGGCTATATAGATAACATTGTGCTCAAGCCATTGAGTTATTTTTAAGAGTCAGCATAGCACAGCACTAATTGGTTAAAATGCAAGTCAATAGATAATAACTAAAAATTCATGTGATCAGGGTGCTGTCAGAAGAGGCTTAGATACAAGGTAATCTCAGAGGTAAAAAGTGTATTAATGATCGGCTGTAGAGACACACCTGTTCCGGAGGAGGAGCTTAGCACAGGTGGCTGAGTGATGTGCTCCAGTCCCACAAGCTGCTGGTGGTGAAAATATGCACCAGCCCTGAGAAATTTGGGCTTGCTGCCTGGTTAGCAAGATTCAACGCTAACGGAACATAAAACAGTGGAACTCCATCCCACTGTATTGAGATCCCCTTTGATTAAAGAATCCTACCTTATCCATAAGCAGGTATCTAATCTAAGACAGGTACAGGACTTTTAACTCTCCCTCTCCCCTACCTGTGACCAAAAACAGGAGGATGCAAAAATCTGCTGCAATAAGCTGAGCAAGCCTGTCTCTTTCAACTATGTCCTGGATTTTGGCAAGTATTTCACTCACCTTTTAACTGAAGACACTTCTGGCGGTGTAAGGAGCTGCGCTACTCGGCGCACCTGGAAGAATTACCTGTTCCCTTGTTTCATTTGCTCTCTGAAGGTCTTGAGCGGGCCCGTGCGGCTGGGTCCCTCCTCCCCCACCGTTGCTGCGTGGGAGGAGGCAAGCATGGCGGGAGGCCGGTCCTGCTGTGCGGACGATTGAGCCCTGACGTACCTCCAGGAGAGTTCTTGGCGAGTAGCCAACAGCCGGGTTCTCCTTCCCCACCGGTGCTGCGAGGAAGGAGGGAGACTCACTGAGGATTTCTGTTGTTGGGCTCCTGAAGTGCTGGGATAACGCCGTGTTATAGGAGGGTGAGTGACACAGAGGAGCACCTCTGACTGTTTGTTTTTTAAAAAAATGCCTGCATGTAAACAGCTTTAAAAAGGGACATAAGAATTGGAGAAAGAAGAAAAAATAAAAATCTTTTTTTTTGGTTGGTAAATTTGACTGAGCGGCTTGAAATAGGCACTTTAGCACTAAAGCAGAGTCACAAACTCAAGTCTGAACAGCTGCCTGGTGAGGGGAGTGGGGGAGGAGAGGAGATTAAAAGTTTGGACTGCAAATAAAGCAGTTAAGCTGTACATGCTGCTGATTAAACTGAAACTTTGTGTGGAAAGAAAGGGAAACAAAGAAGGATAAAGAGAAAAATTGGTCCTGGGCACCATGCTGTGAATAAATGTTTTTTCTCTACTGGAAGGGACCTGCATATTAAAATCCCCCCTTACATCCTGAGAAGGACAAAACTATTGGATCTAATTATTTTTTTCTAATTGCTTTGTGATTGACTTAGTAATGATTATTGGTCTGATCCTTTTCCCTTTCCTAGCATAGGGGAAGGTGAAGAAAAAGAAAAATCTTTTTCAAGTCACTGAAAAAGCTACTGAAAAATAACTGCCTTCCCCACAGTATCTAAACTAATAGAGATATTATTTTCAGTAATTATTATCTGTTATGATTTTTTCTATATAGTTTTTTAGGGCTGTTTTGTTTCTGTGTTGTTGTTTCTTAAGCCTGGACAAAATAGGGTGGTAAACAGAGAAGAGGGATTATCAAATTGTGAAGTTTAATATTAAATTTTCTACATACGTTTATAGAGGATAGAATAATAAGAGAGGGAAAAGGTAAAAGAAGCTCTGTATTTGGCTTGGTGTGCTGGTGTTCCCATAATTGATAAATCAAGCCACTTTAAACTTTCTAAGGAAAAGGAAACATTAAGTTCTGTCTAATTATCTACTTCCTCTGTTCTATGGGCCTTAGCTTTTTGTGCTTGTTAACTATTACTAAGGTATTGAGCTAAGAAGGTAACACCAGCAGAAAGTAATAACTGGCATTAACATATTACCATGTTGTATTAAGCATTGTATTATACTGAAAAACATAAAAAGACTTATCAAGTTTGAGAGTGACATTAACCCCTGCAGAAGTGACCTTGTGATAATCTTAATCACTTATTGCTCTAGCATCTAGAAATACTATATATTTATCTATAAGCTAATAAGCTTCACTGAATATAGAGGTAGAAGTTGTGAGTTTTTGACATTGCCACCTTATATTAAGGACATTTAGGCCTGAGGTTACTGTTATAACCAATAGAATTAACGCTATCAGGCAACACTATAGAGTAATCAACTGTCTTTACTTAGTGGCTCTCCCTCCTACCGTTATTCACTTAGTGCTATCTTTATAAATGATTTGGTGAACAAGTCTAATCCACTATTTGGTTTTCGGGAAAAAAAAAAAAAGAGAGATATACAAACCTCCCCTTCACACCCTTGCACATTGTCCCCTCACCCCTTGCCCTCACTTCCCTTCCCCCTATTGATGCACTTGGAGAACTCTCCCTAACAAGGCCTATTGATTTAATCACAAGATTCTACGGCACATGGATAAATTCCTTCACTCACACTCCCGGACTCCTTCACCAGTCATGGCAACCAAGCAGAGAGACAGGAGGACAAAGGTCACTGCTGAAGTATCCTCTGAATTACCTATCTCTGCAGCTCCTACCCCGCCTATAAATGAATTGACTAATATACAGGCTTTAGTAGCTAGTATCTCTGAGGCACTAACCCCTAAATTTGATGCTTTAAGGTCTGAGATTAAACAGGATTTAAATTTACTTAGACAGGAGATAAAACTATTTTCAAATAGATTAGATGAAGTCGAACAGAGAGTATCTGACCTGGAGGATCTTGTTTCAGTTCAAGGGTCTAATCTTCAATCTAACAATATAATCATTGCTAAAATGCAGAACAAAATTGAAGACCTGGAAAATCGCTCTAGGCGAAATAATATTCGTATTATTGGGGTACCTGAAGGGGGCCAAACGGAAGATTTAAGTAAATTTATTCCTGAGGTGTTAGCTCAGCTACTCAAAATTTCTCCCAATCATCCTCAAATAGTAGTTGAGAGGATACATAGAATAGGGAGACTAATAATGGACAGGCAGGAAGATAGCAGGCCCAGACCTATTATAGCGAAGTTACTTAACTTTCAAGATAAGGTCACAATACTTCAGTATTTTCGGAAAAAACAACTTTAAGGTAGTTTCCTGGAATGTGGGGGGGATATCAACACCCATTAAAAGGAAAATGATTTTAACCCATGTAAGACGGCTCGAGTCTGACATAGTTTTCTTACAGGAAACACATCTAACCGTGGAGGAAACTCTGAAACTTAAACAAGGATGGGTAAAAGAAATCTATGCCTCATCAGGCACAGGTCGGAGAAGGGGGGTGGCCATATTGATGGGGAAAAGGCTTAAAGCAGACACTCTCCAGATTTTACCTGATCCAGATGGGAGACAATTTTTTTCACTCTGTAATATTTATGCACCTAATACTATTGATTCAGAGTTCTGGAATCAACTACAAGCCAAGATTCTCTCTTTCAGGGAAGGATATTTAATTCTCGGAGGGGACTTTAATATGGCTCCCCATTGTCCTTTGGACAGGTTAAGGGAGAAAGAGAAATTTAAAAAGAATAAGAAAGATAATTTAGAATCTAAACTGCTAATCAGGCAAAACTTGAACATTAGAGACATATGGAGGATTCAGAATCCTGACGTTAGGGAATTCACGTGCCTTTCCAAAGCACATAAGACTATGTCAAGAATAGATCTTTTCCTTATTGACGAAAGGCTGTGCACAGCCAAAATAAGAGCAAAGATATTACCTATCTTTCTCTCTGATCATGGACCAATCTCCCTGAATTTCCAACTGACAGGCCCTAGAACAGGCTCTTCGCGTTTCCACTTTCCCTCCTTCCTAGCATCAGATACAAAATTCAAAGTTCAGCTGAAGATTAAATTTGAAGATTATATTCAGTGCAACAGAGAATATTGGGACCGCCCCCTGATTTTTTGGGAGGCAGCCAAAGCAGTTATGAGGGGTGAAATCATTGCCTATAATGCAATGATAAATAAAACATTAAGATCAAGAGAAAGAGAGCTAAATAATGCAGTAATTAACTCATATAATCATCTCCTCTTGACAAGAAATTCGGTTAACTGGGCAAGTTATCTTCGGGCGAAAAACGATAAAGACACTTTTTCTATCTATAGAGAAACTCAGTCAGAGTTAAAATTACAATCTAAACTATACAGATATGGAAACAAATCTGGTAAATTACTTGCTAATTTGGTCAAAAACGAGAAAAAGCCATCACTTATTGAAAAACTTCTTGTAGATGGGAAGCTCCTTACGGAGAACACAGAGATACATAAGAAACTGGTTAAATATTATCAAGATATATATGCCTCTAAAATATATGATTTAACACAGGCAGAGGAGTTCTGGAGTAAAATTAGTTGTCCCAAGATATCTGTAGAATTAATAGAGACTCTTAATGCCCCGATAAGAGTAGAAGAAATAGAGAAGGTGATCTCTGAATCCGCTATCAATAAAGCTGCAGGCCCGGATGGGTTACCAAGCGAATTCTATAAGATCCTTTCCTCAGAAATCACGCCTCATCTTAGTAATGTATATAATGCTATGTATATTAAAGGAGAATTGGTGCCGAAAGCTTTTTCTGCCTCCTTCACAACACTTATTCCTAAAAGTGGAAAGGATCCAGTTCAAAGGGAATCTTACAGACCAATAGCCTAATAAATGTCGACTATAAGGTTTTCATGTCAATCTTGGCTAAAAGGCTACAAAAGATATTACCGAATATTATAAATAAAGACCAAGCAGGTTTTCTAAATTCACGGAATTCTTCAGCAAAAATCAGAGAGGTTCTAGTGGTAACAGAATATTTTTATAACATGGGGAGGAAGGAGAGGGGAGAGGGGGAACAAACTCCTGACCTGGCCATTGTGTCAATCGATGCTGAGAAGGCATTCGATTCGATACAACATGACCATATTTTTACTTCATTGGGACGGTTTGGGTTTGGAGGAGACTTCCTCAAATTCGTTATGAATCTGTATAACTCTCCTTTAACAAGCTTAATTGTGAATAACACCGTCTCTTCACAAATTGTGCTTAACAGAGGAACTAGGCGGGGGTGCCCCCTCTCTCCTCTCCTTTTTAACCTATGTATTGAACCATTAGCCATCAGGATTAGGTCACAGCTGGAAGGGGTGGCGATAGGTAGACAGGAGATGAAACTAGCCCTATATGCAGATGACATCTTTGTCTATCTGTCAAACACTAGGGTTAATATACCTAAGCTGCTGGGAATCACTAACCAATTTGGACTATTCTCTGGTTATAAAATAAACGTGATGAATAGTCCTTTTAGAATAGTTGATGAGTCATTTAAGTATTTAGGCATAGTAATACCTACTAATCCACGGGATCTATATCATTTTAATATTTCTCCAATTATGACCACAATTAAAAATAAACTTAGACTCTGGGAAAATCTACCTCTTTCTATTTCAGGACGGATAGCCTTGTTTAAAATGGTTCTTCTCCCCAAACTATTATATGTATTACAGAACACAGCATTAATACTTTATGATAGGGATATTCGAGGGCTAAACAGCTGGCTCAGAAGCTTCATCTGGCAGAAGAGAAAACCCAGGATAGCCCTGAGCAAACTAACACATTCTAAAATATTTGCTGGTTTTGCATTACCTGATATACGACTTTACAATTTTGCTTTCTTAGCACGAATTGCAGCAGATTGGATCTTCTGTAATAACTACGTTTTAAACAATGCATTGGAGGATAGTGTTTGTGACCCATACCTTCCATGTTCACTGCTGCATTGTGACTTAAAAGGTTTGCCATCTAAAATTAAGGAGAACAAAATGATTTTTAATCCTCTAAAGGCCTGGTGGAAGATAGGGAAGCTTCTTTCTATCAACTGCAAGGTTTCAAAATATCTCCCTGTTCTGGGTAACCCATTATTTCAAGCAGGACTGGATTTTGCAATTTTTAAGAAATGGCAAATGGTGGGACTGAACACAATGATCCAATTCATTGATAAAGAAAAAAAATGTGTAAGAACTTTTGAAGAAATTAAAAATAGCTTCAACCTCTCTAATAAAGAGTTCTTTGCGTTTTTGCAAGTAAGGCACTATGCATTAGAGCTAACGAGGGAGGGAGAGTGGCAATGGGATTTGGGAGATCTAGAGGATTGGCTCACGTTAGTTAAGAAGGGACGTATGTCCATCTCTTATTGCTACTACCTCTTAGGAGCAAACAGAGCAAGTCATACTTTAGAGAAAATTGCTCAAGATTGGAGACTAATTTTGGCCCAGGATTATATTGACCATAAATTTATACAAAAATCTATTCATAAAGTGGCAATGGCTACTCTTTCAGCAACATGGAGAGAGGCTCATCTTAAGTTATTACATAAATTTCACTATACTCCGGAAAAAGGCTATAAGCTCCAGAACATGAATTTTTTTAAATGTCCTAAGTGCTCCTTAATTGCGGCAGATCTCTTACATATGATAGTTAACTGTCCCCTGATTAGGCAATTTTGGCGAAAACTAGAATTCTGGATCAATACTACTCTCAGGATCTCCCCTCTGGAGATATCGACAAGCTTAATTATATTTTGCTGTGATAATCAGATAGAACAACAATCAAATGAAAAAATAATAAGTGTCTCTATAATGGCAGCTAGGTATTTAATATTTAAAAAATGGAAGACGAGAGAAATCCCTAGTGTGGTGGAAATAAAAAATTTCCTCAAAAAACAATGCATATTAGAACAACGTGACACGGATATTAATAATGATTCTGACATCAGAAATTTTTTTAGTAAATGGGCACCATTTATTAAATCCCTCCTGGCCACAGAGATAGACTATATTGTATTTCCCTTCCAAAACACAGAGCTAGTACAACTGGGGTTATGGTAAATGGATAGGAATCAAAGGTTTTGGGGGGGGGACGACGAATGTGGAAATTCCCTTTCCCCCTCTCCCCCTCTTTTTTTTTTCTCTCCCCCCCTTTTTTTTTTTTCTCCCTCTCTCTCTCTCTTGGTGGAAGTATTGAGAAGTAACAGATATGAGTCTGGACTGCAATAATAATAATATAAAATTGAACTGAGGTCGATCAACTAAGAAAAATTATCTTGAGCATACTAATTCTTAATTAACTTGAAGGTAATTTAGGAGTATTATTGGTTATAAAAAGCATAAACAATAGATTGGTTTGATTTGTTGACTGTACGCATAAAGTATATAAGGGAAATAGTGCTGTTTTTCCCTGTTAAAATTTTTTTTTTCCCCCCTCTCCTTTGTTATTGTTTTTTGTTTAAGGAATTATAGAAATAATATAATTCAATTGGAAACTCTAGAGATGAAGGATTGTTAGAATTATTGAATCCTCACGGTTGTTTGGTTGTTTTGTTTTTTTTTCATTGTTTATGTAACCTTCTCTGTTTCCTGAAAACTGCTTAAAAATGTATAAACATGTTGAAATATAATAAAAATGAAATTTTAAAAAAAAAAAAAGTGTATTAATATAACTGTGTTGGTTATGCAAAACTGGGGAATGGATAATAAAGGGATTTATCTTTTAAAACAATAAAAATTCTGGTGTAGACTTTACCTTTAATGAATTTTTATATTTCAAGGTAAAATTACAAAGAATACAGCCACATGCCTCGCCAAAGACACATAAGTTTGTTATAGTTTCAAACTATTAATACAGGGAATTTTCCCTTTTCAAAACAGAATTTTAAACTTTCTCTCGGAAAGAAGGAAAAGTTTAAAAAAAAGGGTGCTATCTATGATATATATTATAATTCAATATGGCACAATCTTTTTTTTTATATGTTATTTTTTTATTTGAAAAATTGACAGTCATACAGTAACATTTCAGCAAATATACAGAAATTTGACAGCTTCTACAATAATAAGGGGTATAACGACAATAACAGTACGCTATATATTATGGGTGTATGTTTGCAGTCAACCAGCATAGTTGTTAAAGAGTCATGCATCGTACACACCCATTGTATAATTCTCACACCCTGCATGGCTTTAAGTCCTGCATAGTCCTTTAATTGTCTAGCAGGGGAGTGACTTGATCGTCTGAAAGCATTTAGTGAGTGTTGTATAAGCTGAAGTTTACATATTGTCAAAAATGCAACACATAAAATAGATTAATACTCATAACATTTCAACTAAAATAAAACAAAACAGAACAAAACCCCAGGGTGTGCCCATTTCCTTGCATTTTTACATATTAGACCTTATCTTGTGTCTATATCATGTGAGGTATATTGTATCATAACGCTTAAGACAACTTGTAAATCTCTATGTTAGACCAATAATCTCAAATATAGACCTCGCTTCACCCTTTATTTGCATATTTATATTGTTCCCATAAAAATATTATGTCATAATAAAAATCCAAACGCCCCTGTGCTAAGTAAAAATATCTTTCCATTGCCATGACTTGGTCAACCTTTTGTCTCCATTTGCACATGTTGGGGATTTCAATTGACTTCCAGAGCATGGGGATCATTTTCTTGGCTGCATTAAACATAATCTGAGCTACACAAAGCCTTATTTTGCAAGATATACTAGATACATCATTAAACAAAGGAAGTGTTGGGGAAAAATTCAGGGTTTGCCCTATGGTAAGTTCTATCACCTCAAAAACCTCCCTCCAGAAGGGAACAAGTTGTGGGCAATCCCACCATATATGAGACATTGTCCCTATCTGACCACATCCTCTCCAACATCTATTGCTTGCATTTTAAAACATATACTTTAGCTTATGTGGTGTAAGATACCACCTCGTTAGTACCTTCATGTTCGTCTCCAAGTAAAGAGCCGAGCGCGCTGATTTAGCTGTATATCTAGCCCACTTTTTCCACTGTTGTGGATTAATTTGCACCTTTAGCTCATCTTCCCATTTTTTTACATAAGCCGGTTTGTCTGGTAAATTTAACATTAAAAGTTGTTGATATATGGAGGACAGAACGCCCCTAGTTGATGTTTTGCCTCGTAAACATAACTCTTCAAAAGCTGTAGGTTTGCGTAAGAAATTGTTTTTATATCTATGGGTGGAAATGTAATGTCTGACTTGATGTAGGACAAACCAATTGGATAATTCTTCAAATCCCTGGTCTAACAGTTTTTGTCTATCATTAATCTTCCCTTCTTCTACCAAAGTACAAATGGGGATCATCTCATTGAGCTCACTTATTCTCCCAGAGGAGGGCCCAGTCTGAAGGCATTTTTCTCCAATCTCTTTGTTATCTATTAGTGTAGTCAAAGGTGAATAGGGCGTGGACAAGCCGGGGAACTTGTCCCTAAGAGACTTCAAAATGTTCCATGTTTCACTGAATATAGTGTATGATTTGCCTTCCTTGATTTTATCCTGCTCTATGGGCATCCAGCCTATCCCCCCCATATGTGCCACTTTTAATAGTTGTGATTCCAAGGTTGTTATTTTTTTTTAAACATGTTTGCCCTGACCACACCAGTCTACCACTCTGTTCAGGGATATGGCTGATTTATACCAATTAAGATTAGGGACTCCCAGGCCGCCCCCCTCCCTAGGGGCATATATAGTATATTGTGACAGTCTGGGTTTTTTCCCTTGTCAATATGGCACAATCTGTTCGTATGATGTATATAAACATATATATATATATATATATATATATATATATATATATATATATAATGTCATGGATAGGATTGCACAATCATACTTTAAATAATGCCATGGTGCACTGCTAATACCATAACTATACTCTCCTACAAGGACAGAGTGCACCCAAGCACCCAGGATCAGTTAACATACATTTAAAACAAACCCCCTTAAATAGAGAATATCCCCACTTAGCCTTTACCGCCATTCCTATTGCATGCTCGTTCAATCACCTAATCCTTACGTCACGCTGACACGCTAGCCGTGCCTAGCGTGATGACGCATAGCACGACGTTGTCATGACAACGTCTAAGGCATTACGTCGACGTATGAGCCAAATACCAAGAGATCACCAGGGGATAATCTGCGCATGTTCAGAACAACAGAGTTTCTTGAAGCGCAGCGGTTGCCATAGGCAACCAACGTAAACCAGCCACCTAATGAGGCAAGAGCCGCTCTGGGTGTCTCATAGTATGTGGCTTAGGTATTAGCAGTGCACCGTGGCATTATTTAAAGTATGATTGTGCAATCCTATCCATGACATTGTGAATTGGCCTTTTGGCATTTGGGATTAGCACTCCTTAGTGATACTACACAGGAACTGTGGACTTGATACTGTACAGTTGTGCATCTACTTGGGATCAACTTTTTCTACATTGTTTTTAAGTTTTTATACTGAACCCCATTCTTGTCTTTTCTACCTGATGGCTGAGGCTGCAGCAAATATGGACACAGTGTACAATGAGGAGGACTTCAACACAGATCCCCTTGCATTCACCGATGACGATGCAGACAGGATTCTGGTCTCAGATGAAACTTGTGAATTGGGAGGTGAGACACTCATTAATATATACCATAAATTACTTAATTTGCGCAGGAAGGAGGTTGATTATCACCTACATGCAGTGTTTTTATCTAGTTATTTTAGGAAAAAATTTGTACCTAAAGTTCATAAAACCTTAGTGAATCCCCCAGGCAGACCAATTGTGTCTGCCCGGGGTTCGGTATTAACCAATATTGCCATCTTTGTTGACTCTTTCCTACAGGATATTGTTAAGAATACCAGGGCTTACTTACAAGATTCACCTTGCCTGCTGAGGAGACTTGCAGACTTTGTGGATCTAAGACAGGAGGATATCCTGGTCACCATGGACGTGGATAGCCTCTACACGGTGATCCCCCATGTTGGGGGGGTTGAGGCGGTCAGGTCAATGGTGACAAATAACATCTACTACAGTGGTCCTCCTATCGAGTTCCTGTGTGAATTATTGACTATTTGTCTGGAGAAGAACTATTTTAAATTTGAGGACTGCTACTACCTTCAGGTAGCTGGCACAGCCATGGGGTCGAATGTGGCACCCACCTACGCAAATATCTACATGTCATGGTATGAGCAGGAGCTCATGAAGCCATTTGAACATCCACAGGTGACTTTTTACACCCGCTACATCGATGATGTTCTCCTGATATGGAGAGGTGATGCAGTGTATTTGCGTGAGTGGGTGTCGCATTTGAACCTCATGGCCAGCCCTATTCGTTTTAAGTTTGAATTTAGTACAGACAATGTTAATTTTCTGGACCTCAATTTGTTCAAGGTGAATGACTCTGGTGGTTGGCGTTTTGGTACTAAATTGTACTCTAAGCCCACGGATCGCAACTCTTTGTTGCACGCCAGTAGTTTTCACCCTGGACACCAGAAAAAGGGTATTCTCACCTCCCAACTCACTAGGGCACTGAGAAATAACAGTGAGACACATTCACAAGTGACCCAAGTAAAAGAAATGGGCATCAAATTGAACAAAAGGGGTTATCCCATGACAGACATCTGCGAAATACAGGAGAAATTGTTGTGCACGGACACTTCACGAGACACCAGGGTTCCTAAAAAGGATAAGTCTGAACAACTGAATTTAATTACCACGTACACACCTGGATGTGAACGTCTATCCAATGCAGCACGTCGCCACTGGCCGGTGGTGGGAACAGATCCCTTGTTACCCTTTCAGAAGATGACCGCTCCAAGGGTGGTCTACCGCAGAGCAAGGAATTTGAGGGATATCCTGGTTAAAGCAGATCCTGTGGACCACTACAAAAAGGAAACATGGCTCAAGTCGTCCAAGAAAGGTTGCTTCCCCTGTGGGAGTTGTACAACATGCAATAGTATGTGCAAAAGGGACACTTTTCAACACCCCCACAAAAATCAACGGTTTAAAATAAACCATCGCCTTAGTTGTACCAGCACCTTTGTGATCTATATGCTGTCTTGCCCATATTCACTTATATACATAGGAAAAACAATAACCTCCTTCCGCGACAGGATGGCAAATCATCGCCACTGAAGCCCTGAAAAATGGTGACTCGGACCAACCGGTGGCACGTCACTGTGCACACTTTAAAACCCGGTGTCAAGCATCAGATCAATGCTGATTGATCATATCCCACCAAATCCAAGAGGTGGTGATAGAGGAAAAAAATTACTCCAATGCGAGAGCAGGTGGATACATAAATTGGGAACTATGACCCCAAGAGGACTCAATACTACATTGGACTTTAGCCCTTTTTATTAGTGCTTAAGTTAATGACCACATGAGAGCGAGGGTCCTTGGAAGTTTCACTGTCTGGTTACTACCATACTCCTATGGGTTCGATGGGTAGATAGATTGATTAGCAGCATTGATTTATTAGTGTTCATTCATTAATGTTCACTAATTAATTGAGACATTTTCTATTTAATAATCACATGATCATGAATTTCCTCTGTATATACTTTTGTCATATTTTTCTGGTCCATTTTCATATCGTATTTGCGGTTGTGACATATCTTTCAGATCTATTTACCCTATTACATAACAAGCATAAGTGATGTAATTCTGGATATGTAATTATGTTTACCATCTAGTTGGTAATTGACTTATGTGCATTTGGGTATGAAATTCTGATAAGATTACACATCCTTACTGCCTCCGCCTAAGCCACATACTATGAGACACCCAGAGCGGCTCTTGCCTCATTAGGTGGCTGGTTTACGTTGGTTGCCTATGGCAACCGCTGCGCTTCAAGAAACTCTGTTGTTCTGAACATGCGCAGATTATCCCCTGGTGATCTCTTGGTATTTGGCTCACACGTCGACGTAATGCCTTAGACGTTGTCATGACAACGCCGTGCTATGCGTCATCACGCTAGGCACGGCTAGCGTGTCAGCGTGACGTAAGGATTAGGTGATTGAACGAGCATGCAATAGGAATGGCGGTAAAGGCTAAGTGGGGATATTCTCTATTTAAGGGGGTTTGTTTTAAATGTATGTTAACTGATCCTGGGTGCTTGGGTGCACTCTGTCCTTGAACTTTTTGTTGTGTAACATTGACAAAGGCACAATGCAGTGCCGAAACGTTTGTTTTTTAAACTGATGTAATAAATTCTAGTTTTACTGCAAAGACCAGTGAGCTGCCTGCTTTTTGGAGAGTATATATATTATGTTGAAATTTGTTTGTTTCTAAACAATTGGATATACAAAATATGTTTTTAATGTTAGCTTTCTGATCCATCTTTCCATTTGAGCAAAATAGTTTTATCACTTAGAATATGAAATCTGTTCTAGCTTTTAATAGAGAAAAATACAGTTCAACAACCATTTAGACTTTTCTGTCTGCGTAGTTTGTTGCCTTTTCTTATCTTAAAAATCCTTTTCATCATTCATTCATTATATTCTTGTTACTTCCATAGTCATTATCTTTGTTGCCTTCATTATCCTTCATAAAATAAAGGGCTATATTAGCACGATTGTGCATTGGCATCATTCAAGCCCACTCAGGCTGGAAGTTGAACTGCGCATACGCAACTGCTACTCTATTTGCGCAACATAATCAGTGAGGCTGTTTACTGTTAACATACTGTAAGTAGCCCCACTGTTTATGTTGCACAAATAGCATAGCAGTTGACTGTGTGCAGTTCAACTTCCAGCCTGCATTCCAAGCACGGGAGCATGCTGTGATTAACTTACATGGGGCGCATGGTGAGCCTCTGATTGGCTGAAAGAGCTGCCTGTCAAAGAAGCCTGAGGGAAAATCATTTTGAGAAGCTGCAATGAATCAGGTAACGGAACTCGACAAAAACGCTCAGTATTAAAAGTAGATTTGATACTGGAACAAAATAAGCATATTGATATGCTAGTTAGGAGAAGAGTTTTCATACTATCTGAAGTTATGGACATAAATTTACCATCACTTTAAGTTTTTAGAGGTGCAGCTTTGAAGTGTGCACCTATATTATATTATGCAGGGCTATTATAATCATGCAGTGCTATTATTTTTATCAAGTATCATGAATTTTAATTATTATCATTTGCCGCATATATCATTGCTTATTAGTAATTTTCTTCTTCCTATACAGTATTTGTAAGCCATTTATATGAACTGGATAGTAGATCTGTGTGTCACATTATTTAAATGTTCCTTTCACTATTATTAATTGAATAAGGACATTAAGGGTTAAACTGCTGATGATTTTGTAATACTATATAAGAGGATATTGTATGTAGCTTCAGCAGTCTATGAGTAAGAGCCACTAGGGGGCGTGAAACGCGTCAGCCTTCTTGTCCTTGGTTTGTACTCCATTTTAATTGTTGTAATAAATGTCTCTTTTTTAATCCCACTGCTGTGCTGCTGGACATGGTTTCTTGCTCTGATTAATACACTGCGGTCATGTGACCACCAAGATAGTGACATCAGCTCTGAGCACAGGAACACAATGCGCATGTGCTGAACAATGAACCTAAAGAGCGCTCTCAGGAAAAGTCAAGCAGAAGAGAACCCAGGTTGCCGACCATGATTGCCTAATGCAAATTAGACTCATGGTGGGATTGGAAAGCAGCCTAGATTACAATAAAGATTGCAGTGAAACAGGTTAAAATAAAAAAAGAAAGGTATTTGAAACATTTTTAAAATAATTATTAAACAAATAAATGAAAATAATAAAAAGTGCCCATTCATATCCCTTTAAAGATGGGGTTCATTTGAGTGAAGTTGGCCTTAATTGTTTAACTTCAGTTTTTGAAGAGGCGTTATAAAGTACTTGGAGGGGCTCATCAGTATGCTGAGCCTGTGGCTGGGTGCTTGCCTTTTGGTACTGTTGGCTAATTTATGGGCATAGCTTCTGGTGGTCATAAGAGGCTAAGTGAGGTTGTTGCTGAGGTATGGATTAACAGGCAAGCAACTTGGGTGGCCTGGGTGTATTAGTTCAACTAATAAGATTGTGTTATGTTAATTTTATATTTCTTAATTGTAAACAATCCTTCTGCCTTTATAGCTCACTAATATTGTGTCTATTTATTTATTGGGGAACATAGTGCCTGAGTATGGGGGTATATGTTTGTGACTGTAACATATTTGCATGTCTGTTTTGATATGATGAAGTAGTTAGGGTGATCTTGCATACCTCAATGAGGTTGACCATGGGCATTCTGAGGGCATTCTACAAGTGTATTTTTCACCTACACTTAGACCTAGCATGTTGAATTCATTAACACTATATTGCCCTTGTGCTGTATCTTGTCTCTTAAGCATTTTTGTTATTTTTTATATACATTAGTGTAGACTGTTAAATGGAGACTTTATTTGAAGTAGTTTTTTAGGATGCCATTATCCATCACAGTGGAACTTTTTCTATACACCCAGAGGTAGAGAGTAACCAGATAGATGATGTTGTATTGATTATGATGGAGAGTTACTTCCAACATATAGTTGTCAACAAGGGGAAGGAAAAATATTTAACTTGCTGAGTTCAAGTTATGGGTTTTTGTGCAAGATATTGGTTTTTAAACAGGCTTTATGAAATCTAGGCCAGTGTTTAACAGTGGCATCTTCAGAAATGTCATGGGGGGCCCACTTTTGAGAGGTCCATCAGTGTTTTATGGAAGTTGGCCACAACAAGGGGTAGGGTGGATGTGACATGGGCAGGGTCAGGGTGTGACAGGGTGGGATCAAGTGTGTAGTAGGAGGGTCAGATTAAAGTTAGGGGCTTGTGCATGGTGGTGGTGGGAAAATGAGGGATAGTCACAGTTGGAAAGACACATGAAGAGCAGTTATTATGCTGGGGGGGGCAAGTGTCCCCGTGGCATTATCACTATAGTTTAGCAAGACATGTCTTTTAATGTTCCTTTCACTATTATTAATTGAATAGGGACATTAAGGGTTAATCTGCTGATGATTTTGTAATAATATATAAGAGGATATTGTATGTAGCTTCAGCAGTCTATGAGTAAGCACCACTAGGGGGCGCGAAACTCATCAGCCTTCTTGTCCTTGGTTTGTACTCCATTTTAATTGTTGTAATAAATGTCTCTTTTTTTATCCCACTGCCGTGCTGCTGGACATGGTTTCTTGCTCTGATTAATAAACTGCAATCATGTGACCACCATGATAGTGACATCAGCTGTGAGCATAGGAACACAATGTCCATGTGCTGGACAATGAACCTAAAGAGCGCTCCCAGGAAAAGCCAAGCAAGAGAGAACCCAGGTTGCCCACCATGATTGCCTAATGCAAATTAGACTCATGGTGGGATTGGAAAGCAGCCTAGATTACAATAAAGATTGCAGTGAAACAGGTTAAAATTAAAAAAGAAAGGTATTTGAACATTTTTTTAAATACATATTAAACGAATAAATGAAAATAATAAAAAAATGCCCTTTCATATCCCTTTAAAGATGGGGTTCATTTGGATGAAGTTGACCTTAATTGTTTAACTTCAGTTTTTGAAGAGAGATTATAAATTACTTGGAGGGGCTCATCAGTATGCTGAGCCTGTGGCTGGGTGCTTGTCTTTTGGTACTGTTGGCTTATTTATGGGTGGTCATGAGAGGCTAAGTTGCTGACGTATGGATTAACAGACAGGTGCCTTGGGTGGCCTGGGTGTATTATTTTAACTAATAAGATTGTGTTATGTTAATGTTATATTTCTTAATTGTAAACAATCCTTCTCCCTTTATAGCCCACTTATATTGTGTCTATTTATTTATTTATTTATTGGGGAACATAGTGCCTGAGTATGGGGGTATATGTTTGTGACTGCAACATATTTGCATGTCTGTTTTGATATGATGAAGTAGCCTTGCTGGGTATAATGAAGGAGTTTAGGGTGATCTTGCATACCTCAATGAGGCTGGCCATGGGCATTCTGAGGGGGTTCTACAAGTGTGTTTTTCACCTACACTTAGACCTTAGCATGTGGAATTCATTAACACTATATTGCCCTTGTGCTGTATCTTGTCTCTTAAGCATTTATTTTTATTTTTTATATACATTAGTGTAGACTGTGAAATGGAGACTTTATTTGAAGTAGTTTTTTAGGATGCCGTTATCCCTCACAGTGGAACTTTTTCTATACACCCAGAGGTAGAGAGCAACCAGATAGATGATGTTCTATTGATTATGATGGAGAGTTACTTCCAACATATGGTTGTCAACAGGGGGAAGGAAAAATATTTTTGAATTTGCTGAGTTTTCAAGTTATGGGTTTTTGTGCAATATATTGGTTTTTAAACAGGCTTTATGAAGTCTTGGACAGTGTTTAACAGTGGCATCTTCAGAAATGTCATAGGGGGGTCCACTTTTGAGAGGTCCATCAGTGTTTTATGGATGTTGGCCATAACAAGGAGTAGGGTGGATGTGACATGGGCAGGGTCAAGGTGTGACAGTGTGGGATCAAGTGTGTAGTAGGAGGGTCAGATTAAAGTTAGGGGCTTGTACAAGGTGGTGATGGGAAAATGAGGGATAGTCACAGTTGGAAAGACACATGAAGAGCAGTTATTATGCTGAGGGGGGGGCAAGTGGGGGGGGGGGAAGTGTCCCCCTAGCATTATCACTATAGTTTAGCAAGACATATTCAAATATCATACTTTTTATTATCAGGTGTTCCCTTTGAGGAGCTACATTTTTAGCATATTTACATTACTGTGTATTATCTATATTTGTTTTCTCTATATACTGTACATAGGCACACACAGATACACACATATGCATACAGTATATAGTTTCTGCCAGAGAAAACAGCCAAGAAGCCAAGAAGTTAAAAGATACAGCATATGGTCTAAGCATTCCTTTCCCATATACTGTAAATCCTATGTCTTTATGTTTGCACTTATGCAACCATATCAAGTGATTTAATCTACAATGTTTTCATATTTTGGCAGCAATAGTCTATAATAAACATACTTGCTAGAGTGACACAATTTGTTTAACAACAAATGAATTGTGCATGTCTTTTCTGCTTTACAATCTCTTAATGCACTATACAAATTATATATTGTAACTTTAAAACTTTTTTGCCATCCTATGTATATTGTTCAGCCGTATATGGGCAATTCTCTGTCTCTTGCTTATTTCAGATTTTTTCAGTTTTCATTTTTTGGCATATTATTTCTCAACTATTTTTCAATAATAAAAAAAGAAAAAGAAAGAAATACTAGGTAAAATGTATTGGCATGTACACATTGGGGTTTATTTCGCAGAACAGATGTCCCTTGCTGAGCAATCCATGCATCCTGTGAATGCCTCTCATTGACTTCCATTAAAACTTGTGCCAAGGGTCTCAGCACATTTTTAACTTGCATCATTCCATTGGAACAGATGGGCATTAGTTTTATGTTGTCAGAGTATGAAGACAAAATATGCTGGTTAAGAACTACATTCACAGCCATATCAGCACAGCTACAGGAAAATATCCCCCCTGGCAAAACCTTACTGTCAAAATTAAATCATTGATTTTAGAGCCAAAAAATGATGTAAGTTAACAAGAAGAAAAATCTTAGTTTGTCCTACATTTCATTTGTATGGCCAATAAACTTTAAGCAACTGACAGTTAGTAAAATCCACATTCTTTACATAATGCATTTTAACTTGTTTATTTTATTGCAAATATGTAATAACATACCTTGTCATGAGGAAAAACAAACAATAGCAACACAATACAAATAAAACAAACTTTAGAATTCCAATTAAAAATAGAACTTTGCAGCTCTAATGTAGATTTCTTTTCTTTTGTTTATAGACCCATATGTCATTAAGATTTAAAGGTCTATTACATACAGTAGAGTTGCCTAATCAACAAATGCATTATAAAAAATCAATGTAATAACACTCACTTTGTCAAAAAAAATCTACTTCAAACTCAACTTTTACAGTTAGTTCCATTTTCCCTGCCTCCTCTTTAATGTAAAATGACCTTAAATGAGGCTATAGAACTCTGAGATCCCAAGCAAAATTCCTAAAAGGCAGATTTTGCTATACATCTCCAAGGGGCATTCCATGATTTTCTGTATGTGAAGGAGAAACAAGCCAAGTGCAATATAGCACTGAATGACATGAGAGTTCTGCTGCATTTACACTTTGTGCTTTGTATTTTATTTAACTTTACACTTCAGATTGAGTTTTATTACATTTAAACTTTGCACTTTATATTTTTAATTTTATTTTGTATATAGCAGTGTATTTAGGATTGTGATTCTACAAATTTTGATTACGCTTTAACAAATTCTGTGTAACTTTAACAAATTAGGATCATCATTTTATATTTATGTGTATCTTATAAAAATATGTTGAGCTTTGGATTTCTTCTTTAAAATAAAACTGGAAAGCTGACAGCTTCAGTTTCAAAGAGAGCTTCATTACTTTATATGGGCCTAATAAGCAAAGATTCTCTTGTTTGGAAATAACTTATAGTGCAGACTTCACAGGGACTGAACTCACTAATTTCTATAAGAAAAAAAGGTAGTTCTATTAGTTCTACCTGCCATAGGTTAAAATACATCCCTATTCCTTTCTAGCATTTCTTTAGCTTACTCTTTTTGTTCAGGTGGGAGCTTTGGGGAAATTGCTACCGATGGTTCTAAGTGCATAATAGTCCAATCTTGTGTTTTCAATTCCAGCTATACAAGCCTCTCTGTCTCTCCATGATTTTATATGATTTACATGGAAGATTTGTTCTTTCCTGCAGCGCTCAGGCTGTCTTTGTAATTCACAGAGATTCATTTTTCTATAATTTCATAGGGACTCTGCCAACGAGTCGGAAGCTTACTCTCAGCTGTTGGGACTAAAACCATTACTCGGCCACCTGCCTGAAACTGAGCTTTCTTCATATGCTGGCAGACAAACGGAACAACATGCATTCCTGTATCTGCTCTATATGCTCTAGCACATCGTTTCCTTGGACTCCTTGTTCTTTCCAAGTTTTTTTAAGAGTTTCTAACATACCCCTAGGATGCCTGCCATACTAAAGTTCCAATAGGGAGAAGCCTGTTGAATTTTGAAGAATCTCCCGGATGATAACAACAAATAGGGAAGAAGTATGTCCCAATCCTTACCATCTCTGCTAACAACCTTTCTTAACATGGACTTAAGGGTGCTGTTAAATCTTTCTACAAACCCATCTGTCTGGGGGTGGTATACCAAAGTTCTTAAAGCCTGTAACTTAAACAATTGACATAACTCACCCATAAAGCATGATACAAAAGGTGTCCCTTAGTCAGTGAGTATTTCTTTCGGAATGCCCACCCATTAAAACACTTATACCAACTCTTTAGCTATATTGTTGGCAGTAGCTTTACATAGTGGAATGGCCTCTGCATATCAAGTGGCTTTGTCTAGGATAACCAAAATATATTGGGGACCTCAAACTGATTTCTCCAATGGACGTACCAGGTATAAGATGATGGTACTACAAGCTGCTCAATCTTCTGACCCTCTTCTGAGGTTACTCTGTACAGAAGGTCATTCTTGAGGATAAACATGGATACAAACTCTTTGTTTGGCCCTCCACTACTCCATTTATTTTTATCACTCTACTCCTTACGTTTTGTAATAATGGATCATTTGCCTTATCATGCCCAAAGCTTACACTAGAAGTATCCAAAATACAGGGCTCACTTTCATGAGACATCTTTTCTTTATCAGTTACAGGTTGTTGATATTCTTCTATTATCTCTGACTCAGTACATTTGGTTGCCACACCTTTGCTAGAACATTTTCCCCTTTCATGTAACAAAACCTCAAATAAAGCTTTTTTAAATTTATACCGGCAATGCCGGCATTCCCTTTTGGTTTTACCTCTTTTTGGATGGGTTACAAACAACTCAGAATGGGTGAAGGGAAAATTTTTCATGGGGGATTTTGTCCTCAGAATCACTATTGGGTTTTTCCTGTTTTGAGGACAATTTAGAATGAATTAGGGAATAGAACTCAGGAAAGTTTCTTCCAATGACCAATGGATATGGCAACTGAGGTACAACCACTGCTGAGATTTGTACTTCTCTACCCATAATAAAAACCTCTATTATAGCAGTGGGACATTGTTCAGTGCACCCATGGATACACAACACCCACAATGTTTTATGTTTTTTTAATTGAGAAGGCTCAACCAAGTCTTCTGACACCAAAGTCAGAGCACTGCCAGAGTCCACCAATACTTATGTGTCTTTATTATTTAAATCAACTGAAACTTTGAAAGTAGGTACACCTTCCACCATGCTAGGCATATCAGTCCACAAAAGTCAGAGGGGTTTTCTTCTAGACCACACTGCATCAGTCCTGATATATTTGGGCATCTTGCTATGATAGGCCCCTTTTCATCACACTTAAAACAGGGGATCGTGTTTTTTCTAAACACTCTTTCTTTTAAAAGGCATAGTTTCTCTCTGCTTTCCAGGGAAGTCTTTATGTTCCAGACCCAATTTCAGACTCTGCCTTTCTGATACCAGGCCTCTGAATTTTACTAAGTGACTTAGTCTTGAGAGTGTCTGATCCAGTCTTGAAATAGGTGCTTTCTCTAGGTCCATGGCAGATAAGTATCTTTCCACTTGCACAACCATGGTGTCATATTTAGTAGGATTTTCTTGTCCAACCCAGTTACAGAGGCCACATGGAAGTTCTTGCAGATATCTGTCTAGTACTAGGGTTTCCCCAGTCTGTGCAGCACTTTGCTTCTCTGATCTGAGCCACTTTCTTGCCAGATGAATCAGATCAAACATCTGCGATTGAGGAGCCGCTCTCATTAAACTGCCAGCTAGGATTTCAGCCTAGGTTGGTGTAATCAGCAGCAGCCTCTTCTCCTAGGTCATAATAAGCCTTCTGGGCCTCACCAAGAAGGATGGGAGCAATTATTCCTGCCCATTGTTCAGGTGGCCAAGCTTCACGGGTGGCTGTGTGTTCAAATGCCAACAGATAGGCCTCTACATCGTTCTCTGGCCTCATTTTCTGAAGGCAGCTGCTAGCCCATATTCTGCTTACTGCTCCAGTTTAGTGCCAGCAATCCCTGGGTAGTAATGTAGTCTGCAATCTTATTCAGCATTTCATGGTCCCTTTTTTGAGCCTCACTCAAGGCCCTAATTTGCCTAGCCATAAGACTGTTGGTTTGTTTCTTGCTGTACTGTGGTAGCTAGTAGCAGAGCCTTCACAATTTCCTCCATGTTTGACAGGTACTGTTACTTTAAGGTTTCCTTTATAGAAAAGTGGGCACCATTCACCATGCCCCCACCTTCATCAGCCAATCAGGCTGTTCCGATCAGCCAATAGAATGCGAGTTCAATACGATTGGATGATTGGATCAGCCAATCGGATTGAACTTCAATCTGATTGGCTGATTGCATCAGCGTCGGCTGGAAGAAGATGGCTCCGTTCCGGATGGATGAAGATAGAAGATGCCGCTTGGATGAAGATGTCTGCTGGTCCGGATGTCCTCTTCTGCCCGGATAGGATGAAGATTTCTGCCGCTCCGGATGTACTCTTTTGGTCCATCAGTGCCCGGCTGGGTGAAGACGACTCAAGGTAGGGAGATCTTCAGGGGGGTAGTGTTAGGTTTATTTAAGGGGGTTTGGGTTAGAGTAGGGGTATGTGGATGGTGGGTTTTAATGTTGGGGGGGTTGTATTTTTTTTTACAGGCAAAAGAGCTGATTACTTAGGGGCATGCCCCGCAAAAAGCCCTTTTAAGGGCTGGTAAAAGAGCTGGTTACTTTTTAATTTAGAATAGGGTAGGGACCTTTATTATTTTGGGGGGCTTTTTATTTTATTAGGGGGCTTAGAGTAGGTGTTATTAGCCTAATATTCTTGTAATCTTTTTTTATTTTTTGTAATTTAGTGGGGGTTTTTTTGTAATTTAGTTTAGTTTATTTAATTATATGTAATTGTAGGTAATTTATTTAATTAATTTATTGATAGTGTAGTGTTAGGTTTAATTGTAACTTAGGTTAGGATTTATTTTACAGATAATTTTGTAATTATTTTAACTAGGTAGCTATTAAATATTTAATAACTATTTAATAGCTATTGTACCTAGTTAAAATAAATACAAAGTTGTCTGTAAAATAAATATAAATCCTAAAATAGCTACAATATAATTATTCTTTATATTGTAGCTATATTAGGGTTTATTTTACAGGTAAGTATTTTGTTTTAAATAGGAAGACTTTAGTTAATAAGAGTTAATTTATTTTGTTAGATTAAAATTATATTTAATTTAGGGGGGTGTTAGGGTTAGACTTAGCTTTAAGGGTTAATACATTTATTAGAGTAGCGACGAGGTCCGGTCGGCAGATTAGGGGTTAATACTTGAAGTTAGGTGGTAGCGACGTGGGGGGGGGCAAATTAGGGGTTAATACTATTTATTATAGTGTTTGCAAGGCGGGGGTGCAGCGGTTTAGGGGTTAATACATTTATTATAGTGGCGGCGAGGTCCGATCGGCAGATTAGGGGTAAATAAGTGTAGGTAAGGTAGCGGCGACTTTGGGGGGGCAGATTAGGGGTTAATAAATATAATATAGGGGTCGGCGGTGTTAGGGGCAGCAGATTAGGGGTTCATAGGAATAATGTAGGTTGCGGCGGTGTCCGGAGCGGCAGATTAGGGGTTAATAATAATATGCAGGGGTCAGCTATAGCGGGGGCGGCAGATTAGAGGTTAATAAGTGTAAGGTTAGGGGTGTTTAGACTCTGGGTTCATGTTAGGGTGTTAGGTGCAGACTTAGAGAGTGTTTCCCCATAGGAAACAATGGGGCTGCGTTAGGAGCTGAACGCTGGTTTTTTTCAGCCAGTTCAGCCTCATTGTTTCCTATGGGGATATCGTGCACAAGCACATTTTCACAGCTTACCGCTACCGTAGGCAACACTGGTATTGAGAGTTGAAATGGAGCTAAGTTAGGCTCAACGCACCCTTTTTTGAGCCTAACGCAGCCCCTCAGACAACTCTAAATACCAGCGTTGTTGGAAAGGTGCGTTGGGAAAAAAAGCAGCGTTAGCTATGCGGGTCTTTACCGACAAAACTCTAAATCTAGCCATAAGTTTTTAACAGTATAAAATGTTTGTGAAGAAGATATTTAAATGTATAAAATCCTGTATTTTACGGGTAGTCACTCCTCCCATCTGTTACTTCCTGCTCCAATAACTCAGTGTACTAGAGGGCGGTCCCACCTGCTCCCTGCGTCACAACTCTATGCTCGCTCCCGTGCTTAATCATTAGCCAGTTATCATCATTAGCCAATAATTTCACTAAAGTACAGCTGGTTATAAATATATTAAACCATAATTAAATATTATGTTTTAAATACAGATAAATACAGTGATGTGATGTGCTCGTCCATATCATTTACCCGATGCCGCTATAAGGGATTCCCAATTGTGAACACCAAGCATGCGTAACACGGGAGTGCATGGTGTTCAATAGTATGAAAAAGAAAATCACACATGCGCTGTTTATTTAGTGGGCCGGAAGACAGAGTGATGGCCGCCTAACAGCCTAAATTTCAACAGGAAGATTGAAACACATGACAAAAATATAAAAAAATAAAAAACAAAAAAATGGGATGAATAAAAGACGCTAAGAATTTTGCTTTTAAACACTTATAACTATGTTTATATGTAAAATTATAGAAAACGTTGAATGAAACTTATGTTTCATTGAATAATTTGATGTGGTAGTTGAAAGTGATGATCGTAACTTTACCATCACTTTAATGTGGAGCAGATATTCCTATATATATCTGTATCTATCTATACCTACAGATAATTATATATATATATATATATATATATATATATATATTTTCCAAAGTAGACAATGGCAACAGCACTTTTCTTTAAAACACTTCTTCTTTATTAAAGTAACATTTTAGGATAAAATACAGCGACATTTCGCCATTTACACAAGTGAGCTTGCGGTAGCAATAACCAGCCACTTGTAATTAGCTCTCCACTTGTAATCTAGACCTTAATGGAGTTTAAAACTTTAGACTGTGCTGGCCATTCCATGATTTGAAGCCTGCCATCTTGTTCTTTTCTTATAAGCAAATTCTGACATAGCATGGGGGCTATAGCATGTCTTGGGTCATTAATTTCCTGCAGGATAAACCCCTGACCAACTAGGCATATATCAGAGGATATATTGCATGGTGCTGCAAAATGTTGTGGTAGTCTTTGTTGGGTTAGTCACTCTGTACTAGTCTATGACTCTGGATCTATCAGCTTCAAAGATTAAAGTGATGATTGCTTGCCTTGACCAGTGTTAAGCTGTGCTTAAAGCTATTGTTCTGCTTGACTCCTACCACACAAGCTCTTGACTCTTAGAAACATGTTGATGGTGTAGGAGGATGAAATCACTAACACCTTGACTTTCTTGACAATTTCTCTAATAAAAAAGCCCTACACTTTTGATGGTCATGGTCATGGTCTGTCTCTCTTTATTTGTTAATTGCCCTTTTCTCATAACTGTGATAGAAATATACTACAGTGCAGTATAACACTATCCAAATAATAATTAAGGGCTAGATTACAAGTGTTGCACTAACGTTAGTGTGCACGCGATATATGAATACCATAGGCGCATTAACTTTATATATATATATATATATATATATATATATATATATACCCAAATATAGTGGTAAGTCCAGCACTTTCTTGGGTACCCCTTCACTGGGTATAGCTTCTAGTAGGTTTATCTTTGCAGTGCACGTTTGCCTTGGAGGCCTGCCATGCTCCCATATACAATTTCCAAAGTAGACAATGGCAACAGCACTTTTCTTTAAAACACTTCTTCTTTATTAAAGTAACATTTTAGGATAAAATACAGCGACGTTTCGAGCCTCTTGGGCCCTTCCTCATGCTATAGATTAAGAACAAACATCTCCCTTATGTACACCTGTGTATAGGGTGTGGCTTAGTTAATTACAGAATTTTACCTGCACTTAGCTCATGTTGGTATCCCCAACTGGTAAGATTCTGACTAAACTTTTCAACTTTGTTATTCAACTTTGTTATTTTTTAATAAACATTTATTTCTCAACACCTAAATGTATGCTTATGTGGTATGTCATATATGTTTCTTTATAATATATTACAAATAGACACATATCCACACTTTTTATACACAGGATTTTAAAAACAATTATAAAAACAAATGTAGATCATAATCCTTGTTTAATCCATTTGAATATAGTGTTTTCAGATTTTTTATCCACCATACTTCTTTCTTTTTAAGTAGCAACTCTCTATTGCCTCCTCTCCTTGGTTTAGGAATATGGTCTATGACCTGAAACCTTAACTGACTAACAGTGTGCCCTGCTGTTATAAAATGTGATGAGACAGGTAATGTCATATCCTTACATCTTATAGAGGACTTGTGTGCACTTATTCTGTCCCTGATGGGGTTAATTGTCTCCCCTACATAATAACATGGGCATTTCAAGATATATACAACATAATTAGTATCACAGGTGAAGAGGCCATTGATTTCTCTCTTTTTAGTGTCATTAATTTGTGCAACATTGTTACCCTTTATCATTGAGTTACATTGAGCACAATGTAGACAGGGGTATGATCCCTTATTTGCAGTTGTCAGATAGTTAACTGGATCTTTTTTTATTACTGCCAATATCTGCTTTCACTACAAAATCTCTTATATTTTTAACCCTTTTATATGAACTGATGGGGGGTTGTTGAAATTCCCTAATGGTAGGGTTAGTCCTCTCCAATAGATACCAATGCTTTCTTATTATCTTAGAGATATCTTCACTGTACTGATTATATTCTGAAGTGATTTTATCTTTTTTAATCCCTATTCTCTCTTCCTTAAATGTCTGTTCACATTTCTCAATGATAGATATAGGATAGCCTCTATTGCAAAATTTCTTGGCCATTTGTTTCATTCTTTTTTCCTGCAATCTTGGTTCTTTTACATTTCTAGCTGTCCTTAAAAACTGGCTTTTGGGAATTGATTTAAACACTCGCTCAGGATGAAAACTTTCATAATGTAATATTGTGTTACGATCTGTTGATTTACAATAAAGATCAGTTACCAAATTACCAGTTTGTTTGTTTACCCATGTATCCAGATAACTCACTCTATTTCTAGAATAATTAAGGGTAAATTTAAGGCAGCCTGTGCAGTGATTGAGTTCTTCAACAAACGACTCTAGGGACTCCTCTGTGCCCCTCCATACGCCAAAAATATAATCTATGAAACGTATCCATACTTTACAGTTTATTAAATAACTGTTATTGATATACACAAATTTCTTTTCATATTGGCTAACAAAAATATTGGCGTATGAAGGGGCCACATTGGAGCCCATAGCAGTTCCCTTCTTTTGTATATAGTATGTATCTTGAAATAAAAAATAATTTAGGTATAGAATTATGTTAAGCATTTCTTCTATGAAAGAACATTGTAAATTCGTATATATTTCAGAGGTTTTTAATGCTTCAAGTACTGCCTGCACCCCTGCCTCATGGGGGATAGCTGTATATAGGCTGACAATATCTAGGGAAAATGTGGGCGGGGCTATGTAGGGGAGACAATTAACCCCATCAGGGACAGAATAAGTGCACACAAGTCCTCTATAAGATGTAAGGATATGACATTACCTGTCTCATCACATTTTATAACAGCAGGGCACACTGTTAGTCAGTTAAGGTTTCAGGTCATAGACCATATTCCTAAACCAAGGAGAGGAGGCAATAGAGAGTTGCTACTTAAAAAGAAAGAAGTATGGTGGATAAAAAATCTGAAAACACTATATCCAAATGGATTAAACAAGGATTATGATCTACATTTGTTTTTATAATTGTTTTTAAATTCCTGTGTATAAAAAGTGTGGATATGTGTCTATTTGTAATATATTATAAAGAAACATATATGACATACCACATAAGCATACATTTAGGTGTTGAGAAATAAATGTTTATTAAAAAATAACAAAATTGAATAACAAAGTTGAAAAGTTTAGTCAGAACCTTACCAGTTGGGGATACCAACATGAGCTAAGTGCAGGTAAAATTCTGTAATTAACAAAGCCACACCCTATACACAGGTGTACATAAGGGAGATGTTTGTTCTTAATCTATAGCATGAGGAAGGGCCCAAGAGGCTTGAAACGTTGCTGTATTTTATCCTAAAATGTTACTTTAATAAAGAAGAAGTGTTTTAAAGAAAAGTGCTGTTGCCATTGTCTACTTTGGAAATTGTATATGGGAGCATGGCAGGCCAGTTAATGGCAAGATAATGCGCCTATGGTATTCATATATCGCGTGCACACTAACGTTAGTGCAACACTTGTAATCTAGCCCTTAAAGGGCCACTGTAAGTAAATATTTTCTATGCCTGTTACTAACTAACTACCCCAAATACGCTTTTTATCAATAGCATTTCATTAACATATCTCTACCGTATATCAGAAATCTTGTCTGCAAATTTAATTGTTTTCCAAACCCACTCCGTGGGTATCCTTTGCTCTGTACCAATCCGTTTACAATACCTAGGTTTCAAAATGGCGCTTTAAACACAAAGTTATTGGTTTAAGTATTTTGAACATGCAGTGCTGAAAATAGTGGGCAGGATAACGTGACATCATCGGCGAATAAAAGATATAACTTTTAGAACGTTATGAAACTTCGTTTTGGAGAAAATATAGGTCAGTAGGTTTTAATTAATGTTTATTAACTTTAATATGTTAGTTGTTTAGCTTAAAAATTATAACAGAAAGTAATCCTTTAATTATTATTTGGATAGTGTTATACTGCACTGTAGTATATTTCTATCACAGATATGAGAAAAGGGCAATTAACAAATAAAGAGAGACAGACCATGACCATGACCATCAAAAGTGTAGGGCTTTTTTATTAGAGAAATTGTCAAGAAAGTCAAGGTGTTTGTGACTTCATCCTCCTACACCATCAACATGTTTCTAAGAGTCAAGAGCTTGTGTGGTAGGAGTCAAGCAGAACAATAGCTTAACACTGGTCAAGGCAAGCAATCATCACTTTAATCTTTGAAGCTGATAGATCCAGAGTCATAGACCAGTACAGAGTGACTAACCCAACAAAGACTACCACAACATTTTGCAGCACCATGCAATATATCCTCTGATATATGCCTAGTTGGTCAGGGGTTTATCCTGCAGGAAATTAATGACCCAAGACATGCTATAGCCCCCATGCTATGTCAGAATTTGCTTATAAGAAAAGAACAAGATGGCAGGCTTCAAATCATGGAATGGCCAGCACAGTCTAAAGTTTTAAACTCCATTAAGGTCTAGATTACAAGTGGAGAGCTAATTACAAGTGGCTGGTTATTGCTACCGCAAGCTCACTTGTGTAAATGGCATTATTGATACATTACTACCCATTCTGGCTTTGGAAAAAAAGTGCTAATTACATTAAAATAATAGGATATATAGATAGATAGATAGATAGATAGATAGATAGAAAGATACAACTGCCCTACATGTCTAAACGAATATCGGTCCATAAAAAATATATTTTGAATGAATTTGTTGATTGGTGGGGTGCGCTCAACAGAATGAAAAATAGCATTACCATGGGTAGCACTCTTGTTCTTTTGTGTTCCAGTCCAGTGATCCACTTAATTCCTCAGCGACTATTTTTATGCAGCAACATAATTAATCAAAAATAAATAAGCAAACAAACTATTGTTAGTCTAGACAGACTAAGAGGTCTGTGTCTTCCCGGTCCTATTGCTAAATAGACCTTTATTAGTATTCAGCTAACAAAAAGACAATAAGGCATCTTGCATGACGTTTTCAGATGCTTCAACAAGGTAATCTAAAGAAATTCTAAGCAAATATTAAACCAGCACCTTATCACAAATTTGAATGTTTAATGTATATGAAACAAAAGTGTGATATTTGCTCTATAAATGTACACTGTACTTCTAAAACTTTAAATAACAGAAATAAATTGTTATTTTATATAATAAGCAATTTCACACACATATTAAAGCTTAACTTTCTAATTATGATTTTTTACAATATTTCAATCATGCTCATCGGGTTGCACTGGTATTATGAGTTGAAAGTAAAAACGTATTGCTCCAGCGCTAACCCGACTTGCGCAAAAAGCCGAGCTTATAATATTGCTTGCGTGGTAACCTACTGCCCTATTGAAGACAATGGAGCAAAAGAAGTCCAAAAAAATAAAATAATAAGCCAACCACCCACTGCTCTCTTGCTGGACGACAACATACCTTCCTAGGATGCAAACAGTCGGCTAGATTATAAGTCTTGCATTAGGCTTAAAAAGCAGCGTTGGCCGGTCCCAACGCTGCTTTTTAGTGCCCGCTGGTATTATGAGTCTTGAATTTACAGGTGTACCGTTCAATTTTTTGGCCAGACCCAGAAATACAGCAAATCCCCTTACGTCAATTGTGTATCTTATATTTTCAATGGGACTTGCATAGCGCCGGTATTACGAGTCTGACCAAAAGTGAGCGGTACACCCTCTCCTGTCAAGACTGGTACCGCATTTAAAAGTCAGTAGTTAAGAGTTTTACACTACAACACCGTAGCAGAAAACTCTTAACTAAAGTGCTAAAAAGTACACTAACACCCATAAACTACCTATTAACCCCTAAACTGAGCCCCCCCCCCCCCACATCGCAAACACTAAAATAAATTTTTTAACCCCTAATCTGCCAAACCGGACATCGCCGCCACTATAATAAATATATAAACCCCTAAACTGCCACACTCCCACATCGCAAACATTAGTTAAATATTATTAACCCCTAATCTGCCGGCCCTAACATCGCCGCCACCTACCTACATTTATTAACCCCTAATCTGCCGCCCAAACCGTCGCCGCCACTATAATAAAGTTATTAACCCCCAAACCTAAGTCTAACCCTAACCCTAACACCCCCTAACTTAAATATAATTAAAATAAATATAAATAAATTACTACAATTAACTAAATTATTCCTATTTAAAACTAAATACTTACTTATAAAATAAACCCTAAGACAGCTACAATATAATTGTTACATTGTATCTATCTTAGGGTTTATTTTTATTTTATAGGCAAGTTTGTATTTATTTTAACTAGGTAGAATAGTTATTAAATAGTTATTAACTATTTAATAACTACCTAGTTAAAATAAAGACACATTTACCTGTAAAATAAAATCTAACCTAAGTTACAATTACACCTAACACTACACTATAATTAAATAAATTAAATAATTTAAATACAATTAATTACAATTAAATAAAATTATTTAAAGTACAAAAAAAAACACTAAATTACAGAAAATAATAAAATAATTATAAGATTTTCAAACTAATTACACCTAATCTAATCCCCCTAACAAAATAATAAAGCCCCCCCAAAATATAAAAAAGCCCTACTCTACACTAAATTACAAATAGCAATTAAAAGGGCCTTTTGCAGGGCATTGCCCCAAAGTTATCAGCTCTTTTACCTGTAAAAAAAAGTTCAAATCCCCCCCAACATTAAAACCCACCACCCACACAACCAACATCGACGGTTCATTTAAGTGACGTCATCCAAGATGGCGCCCCTTCAATTCCGATTGGCTGATAGAATTCTATCAGCCAATCGGAATTAAGGTAGGAAAAATCCTATCGGCTGATGCAATCAGTCAATAGGATTGAAGTTCAATCCTATTGGCTGATCCAATCAGCCAATAGGATTGAGCTTGCATTCTATTGGCTGTTCCAATCAGCCAATAGAATGCAAGCTCAATCCTATTGTCCGATTGGATCAGCCAATAGGATTGAACTTGAATCGTATTGGCTGATTGCATCAGCCAATAGGATTTTTCCTACCTTAATTCCGATTGGCTGATAGAATTCTATCAGCCAATCAAAATTGAAGGGATGCCATCTTGGATGATGTCACTTAAAGGAAACATCATTGTTGAAGAAGACTCTGGATGAAGAGGATGCTCCGCGTCGGATGTCTTGAAGATGGAGCCGCTCCACGCCGGATGGATGAAGATAGAAGATGCCGTCTGGATGAAGACTTCTGCCTGTCTGGAGGACCTCTTCTGCCCGGCTTGGATGAAGACTTCTGCCCATCTGGAGGACCACTTCTGCCCGTCTGGAGGACCACTACTGCCGGCTTCGTTGAGGACTTCGGCCCTGTTGGGTGAAGACTTCTCACGGTAGGGTGATCTTCAAGGTGTTAGTGTTAATTTTATTTGATTGTAATTAATTGTATTTAATTTATTTAATTTATTTAATTATAGTGTAGTGTTGTGTAAATGGCATTCTGTACCCTGTCTAGGAGGTGCTGTAGATGAGAAACCTTCCTATTGCCATTTACACAAAATTATTTTTAAAAATATGACTATAATACTCATGTTAAATAATGTTAATGATGAATCCATATTAATGCAGCACTTTTTGTATGTACCATATTGCACATGGATACGTAGCATTAACACAGAATACAGTGACACCCTTCAAATAGATAACCATAATTAATTAATACATTTTTTTGCATTTGTGATGTGACTGTATAAGTATAATATAAGGTTGTTGTTTTTATTTTTGGATATTATTTAGGTTTACTCAGTATGAGCAATTTTCCAAATAGTATGTGTTAGTAATGAAATAAATTGTCAGCATAATAAAAGGTGAAATGTTCCAACTGTATAGAAATGTATGTTTGCTAGATAAATAAATCATTTTTTATGCTAATAGTCTTTTCAGTGTAGCATCACCAGCAAGGTACAAACATCACCAGCAAGGTACATAAAGTTTGCCCCTAAAAATAGAAACTTATAAGGAAAATATAGGTTTAGACTGTGTAATAATTTGTGTTGTGACAATTGCCCTCATTCTGTAGCTATACTTTAATGTTTGTTGAAAAAAAAAAGGTTGTGTAAATGCCACTATTGGTACGTAACTACCCATTCTGACTTTGGAAGGAATGTGCTAATAATATGATACATAGATAGAGAGATAGAGATAGAAAGAGAGAGATAGAGAGAGAGAGAGAGAGAGAGAGAGAGAGAGAAAGTGAGAGAGAGAGAGACAGAGAAAGAGAAAGAGAGATAGATGATAGATAGATAGATAGATAGATAGATAGATAGATAGATAGATAGATAGATAGATAGATAGATAGATGATAGATAGATGATAGATAGATAGATAGATAGATAGATGATAGATAGATAGATAGATAGATGATAGATAGATAGATAGATAGATAGATATAACTGGCCTACAGAATGAATTCCTTGATTGGTGGGGTGCGCTCAACAGAATGAATAATGGCATTACCAGGGGTAGTATTCTTGCTCTTTTGTGTTCCAGTCCATTTTTCCACTTAATTCCTCAGCGACTATTTTTATGCAGAAACATAATGAAACAAAATAAATAAGCAAACTATTGTTAGTCTAGACAGACTAAGAGGTCTGTGTCTTCCCAGTCCTATTGCTAAATAGACCTTTATTAGTAATCAGCTAACAAAAAGACAATAAGGCATCTTGCATGACGTTTTCAGATGCTTCAGCAAGGTAATCTAAAGAAATTCTAAGCAAATATTAAACCAGCACCTTATCACAAATTTGAATGTTTAATATATGTGTCATACAAGTGTGATATTTTCCCTATTAATGAACATTGTACTTCTAAAACAGATATAAATTGCCATTTTATATTAAAAGCTATTTTACTCACATATTAAAGCTTAACTTTCTTATTGTGATTTTTTAAAAATATTTCAATCATGCTCATTTATCTCCTACAACTGACAGTATTTAGGGTATCCAGAGAAAGTGGTTAACATGAAGGGGGGATTTATTAATGTCTGGCGGACATGACACGCTGCAACGTATTATGTCTACCAGACATCACTGAATGCGGACAGCATACGCTGTCGTCATTCAGCATTGCACAAGCACTTCTAGTGAACTTCTAGTTTCTTCTTTAAAAATTATATTAATGTCTTGAAATATTTTTTTTTAAATCTTCAATTTAGAATAATGCACAGGATTTATAAAAAAAATGTGCCTCTTTAACATTAGTAGCTAATGAGTTGCCAACAATTTAAAACTGCAAATTAACTGGTAAGAAGTTGGGAATGCAAATTTTAAATGACGTTTGTCATATATATATATATATATATATATATATATATATATATATATATATATATATATATATATTTTATATATATTAACTTTCTATATAGAACTTAAAGGGACAGTCTAGTTCAAAAAAAACTTTCATGATTCAGATAGGGAATGTAATTTTAAACACTTTACCAATTTACTTTTATCACCAATTTTTCTTTGTTCTCTTGGTATTCTTAGTTGAAAGCTTAACTTAGGAGGTTCATATGCTAATTTCTTAGACCTTGAAGGCCACCTCTTAAGAATGCATTTTAACAGGTTTTCACCACTAGAGGGTGATAGTTCATGTTTTTCATATAGATAATACTGTGCTTGTGCACGTGAAGTTACCTGTGAGCCATCACTGATTGGCTAAACTGCAAGTCTGTCAAAAGAACAAATAAAGGGGCAGTCTGCAGAGTCTTAGATACAAGATAATCACAGAGGTAAAAAATATATAAATATAAATGTGTTGGTTATGCAAAACTAGGGAATGGGTAATCTTTTAAAATAATAACAATTCTGGTGTAGACTGTCCTTTTAACTTTCCATATATAACACTTGTATGTGGCTATGAAGCAATAATCCATTCATAATGTAAAATTTTTTGTAATGTTAAAAGGCTACTTTGCATATTTTTACTACTACTACTACTACTATTATTATTATTATTATATGGAACTCATTAATTATTTTGTTTTTCATCCCTAGCTATCTGATGCCATGTATTAAATAATCTCAAAAAAGTGCATATATATATAATATATATATATATATATATATATATATATATAAAACATATATTTTATATATATATAAATATATATGATATGATATACTGTATGTATATGCAGTAAATAATAAAATAATTATGCAGTAAATAATAAAATAATTACAAGATTTTTAAACTAATTACACCTAATCTAATCCCCCTAACAAAATAATAAAGCCCCCCAAAATAAAAAAGTCCTACCCTACATTAAATTACAAATAGCCCTTAAAAGGGCCTTTTGCGGGGCATTGCCCCAAAGTAATCAGCTCTTTTACCTGTAAAAAAATGTATGAATCCCCCCCAACATTAAAACCCACCACCCACACAACCAACCCTACTCTAAAACCCACCCAATCCCCCCTTAAAAAAAAAAAACACTAACCCCCTGAAGATCACCCTACAGTGAGACGTCTTCACCCAACAGGGCCGAAGTCCTCAACGAAGCCGGGAGAAATCTTCATCCAACTGGGCAGAAGTGATCCTCCAGACGGGCAGAAGTCTTCATCCAAGCCGGGTAGAAGAGGGTCTCCAGACGGGCAGAAGTCTTCATCCAGACGGCATCTTCTATCTTCATCCATCCGGCGCGGAGCGGCTCCATCTTCACGACATCCAACACGGAGCATCCTCTTCATCCGGAGTATTCTTCAACAATGACGGTTCCTTTAAGTGACGTCATCCAAGATGGTGTCCCTTCAATTCCAATTTGCTGATAGAATTCTATCAGCCAATCGGAATTAAGGTAGGAAAGATCCTATTGGCTGATTTTATCAGGCAATAGGATTGAACTTGAATCCTATTGGCTGATTGCATCAGCCAATAGGATTTTTCCTACCTTAATTCCGATTGGCTGATAGAATTCTTTGAGCCAATCGGAATTGAAGGGACGCCATCTTGGATGACGTCACTTAAAGGAACCGTCATTGTTGAAGAAGACTCCGGATGAAGAGGATGCTCCGCATCGGATGTCTTGAAGATGGAGCCGCTCCGCGCCGGATGGATAAAGATAGAAGATGCCGTCTGGATTAAGACTTCTGCCCGTCTGGAGGACCTCTTCTGCCCGGCTTGGATGAAGACTTCTGCCCGTCTGGAGGACCACTTCTGCCGGCATTGTTGAGGACTTCGGCCCGGTTGGGTGAAGACTTCTCACGGTAGGGTGATCTTCAAGGGGTTAGTGTTAATTTTATTTGATTGTAATTAACTGTATTTAATGCATTTAATTTATTTAATTATAGTGTAGTGTTAGGTGTAATTGTAACTTAGGTTAGGTTTTATTTTACAGGTAAATTTGTCTTTATTTTAACTAGGTAGTTATTAAATAGTTAATAACTATTTAATAACTATTGTACCTAGTTAAAATAAATACAAAGTTGCCTGTAAAATAAAAATAGACCCTAAGATAGATACTATATAACTATTAGTTATATTGTAGCTAGCGTAGGGTTTATTTTATACGTAAGTATTTAGTTTTAAATAGGAATAATTTAGTTAATTGTAGTAATTTTATTTATATTTATTTTAATTATATTTAAGTTAGGGGGTGTTAGGGTTAGGGTTAGACTTAGGTTTAGGGGTTAATAACTTTATTATAGTGGTGGCGACGTTGTGGGTGGCAGATTAGGGGTTAATAAATGTAGTTAGGCTGCGGCAACATTGGGGGCAGCAGATTAGGGGTTAATAAATATAATGTAGGGTTCGGCGATGTTGGGGGCAGCAGATTAGGGGTTCATAAGTATAATGTAGGTGGCGTCGATGTCCGGAGCAGCAGATTAGGGGTTAATAATATAATGCAGGTGTCGGCGATGTCGGGGGTGGCAGATTAGGGGTTAATAAGTGTAAGATTAGAGGTGTTTAGACTCAGGGGTTCATGTTAGGGTGTTAGGTGTAGACATAAATGTATTTTCCCCAATTTTATTCCATACAAACTGCTACGCGTTTCTAGACCTGCACCGGTCTTTTCATCAGGCATACAAACAATTGTTTGTATGCCTGATGAAAAGACCGGTGCAGGTCTAGAAACGCGTAGCAGTTTGTATGGAATAAAATTCATTTATTTTATATACGGAAGTTGTCCTCTATTCTCTTTTGAGCCTTCCTGGTTAAGGTGTCAAAGTGTTCGATCCTCTGCAGTGCTTCCTCCCTGATAAAGGTTTGAAATTGTCTGATCCACCACAGTGTCTGACTCGCTAGCTGTAGCTGCACAGACGCACACCAATCAAGTGAACGCTGAGTACCAGCTGTGTACAACCTGCCGGAGGCCACCCAGTGTGCTAACCACTGAAAGTGTTAGCCTGCCTGTCAGCACCGGTTACAATACGGTGCATCGTTCTCCGGTAAGCGACGATAATAACTACCCATTTGAACTTTGATCCAACAATATCACCCTATGTGGCGCCCTCTTTTTTATCTCTCATTGTTACGTAACTACCCATTCTGGCTTTGGAAGGAATGTGCTAATTACACTACAATGGAGAGAGAAAAAGAGAGAAAAAGAGAGAAAGAGAGAGAAAGAGAGAGAAAGAGAGAGAGAAAGAGAGAAAGAGAGAGAAAGAGAGAGAAAGAGAAAGAGAGACAGATACAACTTACATAACAAATGTATTTTGAATGAATTCCTTGATTGGTGGGGTGCGCTCAACAGAATGAAAAATGGCATTACCAGGGGTAGTATTCTTGCTCTTTTGTGTTCCAGTCCATTTTTCCACTTAATTCCTCAGAGACTATTTTTTTTTTTTTTTTATTTATAAACAGAAGTGTACACAGATTCATAAAAGAAACAGAAAACAATACTTTCCTTATCTTTTTGGCCACGCAGGGCAAGATAATCATCAAAATATAACATAAAAAAATACAAAGATAAAACAGAAAATTTTGCATGTCTTGACACTTTAACCTGACCTCCTTTATAATGTACACTTCTGGGATTTATATATTTTTTTTAAAAATAAAAAAAAATGAGAAAGAGAAGAAAAGAAAAGAAGGGAGGAAAAAGAAAGAGAAAAAAAAACAAAAAAAACCCCAAAAAAACAAATCCCTCCTCCCCTCTCTCTCTCCCCCCTCCCCAGACCCCTGTCAGAAGAGACACTGTCTCCAAAATTCAGGATATCTATCTGATAATATTAACTCTAGAAAGTCCGCTGAATTGCGAAAATATTTCAATATTTGCAGCTGAATCTCTCTAGGCTGGGCTAAGATAACTAAATCCCACTTTTTAAAAAATCTCTTTAGGTTTATCCCAGGATCAAATTGCTCCACCAAAATCTGTTGCTGGATAGTACGTATGACAGAGGCAATAGTGGGAACCTGTCTTTCCTTCCATTTCCTAAGGCACATTTGTCTAACCAATAGCATTACTGTATTAATCAGGGCTCTATTTTCAATCTTTTCCTGTACCAGAAAGAATATATAAATTGGGTTAAGTACTATTTTAATAGGTAGATGTCTATTTAGCCAATATTCAACTTGTTTCCACAATTTAATTGCCTTTGGACATGCATAGAAGAGATGGAATAGATCTGCAGGTGGAAAGCTGCATCTAAAACAAAGACTATCTCCTTTCCACTTAGAAAGTCTATTTGGGGTTAGATAAGCTCTATTCAACAATTTCAGATGGGATTCTTTCATTGCCATGTTATTTGGGAAATGGGTTATCTTAGAGAGGCTATTTTGGAAATATTATAGCTCAGTGTCAGGGAGATCTCGTTTCCATATACTGAAAAGACTATTAACCCTAGTCTCTGACTCTTTAGCTAATAGTAGTTTGTATATATGAGAGATAGAGTGATCTCCCCTCTGAAATCTGTTAATAATAATATCTAATGGTCCTAAGGACCAGATGTCTCCTTCTATACCTTCCCGATTATAGTAAAGATGTCTAATCTGTAGATAGGCAAAAAAGGATCTTCTATCAATATTGAATTCTCTGCTTAAAGATTCAAAGGTTTTTATCTGATTGGAGAGTGGGTCTACCATCTGTATCATCAGATTCAAATTATTTGCTGACCATTGCTTAAAAGCGGCAAATGTATAGCCACTTTCAAAATCCGGGTTTCCTATGATAGGTAAAAATTTAGAGAGAGTATATTTAATGTCTAGTTGTTTACAAATTTTATGCCATGCTATAATTACATTGTGGATAGTATGTTTTAATGTCCGGTCTTTAATCTTTAAATCATTGGCTATGTGCAATAATGCTTTAGGCGTATAAGGGAACACTATGTTGTCTTCTACCTCAGAACTAGTGACAAGGTTGGCAGAGGTTAGCCAGTCTAAGGCAATTTTGGTAAGGCATGCCAGATTATAGTTAATTAGATTTGGAAAAGCAAAACCACCCGTTTCTTTCAGGTGCATTAGCCTTGATATTGCTATACGGGGTTTTTTGGAGGCCCACAAAAAACGTGAACATCCTGCATTAAATTTCTGCACATCTGCCTTTCGTAGAAGGCAAGGGACATTCTGTATTACGTACAGAATTTTTGGAAATATTCGCATTTTAATTAGGGCGATCCTGGCTGATAGTGAGATAGGTAATCTGCTCCATCTTTGAATCTCAGCCTGACATTTACTCCATATGTGAGAAAAATTTAGATCATACCATTCATCTGGATTTCTAGATAGATTTATTCCTAAATATTTGATACATTTATCTGCAGATTTAAAAGCATTCTCAACAAGGCTCTTTTTATTTTTAATTATCCATAGAATTTCTGACTTAGATAGATTAATGCTATAACCAGTAAATTTACTAAACTCTGATAGAATATCTACTAGTGCAGGAATGTTTTTGGGCAAATTCTCTATATAAAATAGAATATCATCCGTGTATAATGATAATATCACCTTCTGCTGCTTGATTTTTACCCTCTAGAATTTCTCTGCTCTTAATAGCTAATGGCTCAATCGCCAAATTAAAAAGTAACGGTGAAAGAGGACATCCCTGTCTGGTACCTTTAGACAGGTTAATAGAGGGAGAAATAATGTTGTTTATACTAAGATATGAAATAGGGTTTTGATATAGTACAGAAATATACTTGTAAAAGTGACCCGAGAAACCAAAATTATTTAAAGCTGTCAATAGATGATCCCATAGGACAGAGTCAAAGGCCTTTTCTGCATCGACCGTTACTATGGCGAAATCTTTGTTCCTATTTGACCCTGTCCTATGGGAGGCAAGTGTGTGTTCAATAATCATCATGGCTTTCCTTATATTTTTTTGTGCTGTTCTACCTGGTATAAACCCAGTTTGGTCCGGATGTATAATGTCAACTATGATTTTTTTAAGACGTGATGCCAATATATTAGCTAAAATTTTATAGTCGCAATTAAGTAACGAAATAGGTCTATAAGAATCCATACAGTTCGGGTCTTTATCTTTCTTTAATATCAATGTAATATTTGAGGCAGAGAAAGTCTGAGAGGGTTTCAGATCTGATAGAAAGTAACCGTTAAACAACTTAGTCAGGGTAGGTATAATTTCTACCGAGAGTATTTTGTAAAATTCACTAGGTAGTTGGTCCGGGCCTGGTGCCTTCCCTTGGGCTGCCTCTTTGATAGCCTTGGAGATTTCTTCTTCTGTAATTTCTTTATTCATTGTATTCAACTGATCTAACAATATTTTGGGTAATTTCATATCCTTCCAGAATCTATGCTTCGCTTCTTGATTTACTTCTGAAGCAGAATAAAGCTTCTGAAAAAATACATGAAATTGTCTTACAATATCATTTGGATTATTATATTTCTGCCCTTTACGCGAGATGTATCCAATAAAATAATTTTTCCTCTTGCTTTTTGAAATATTAGCCAAGAATTTCACTGTTTTAGGGGAGAAGGCACCATAATTGGCTTTGTTTTTCAGATCTTGTTGAAGTTGATTTTGCATTAAAAATATCTCTCTCTCTCTTTTAGCCTTCTGATAATTTGCCCAATTGGGCATATCGGGATTATCAATATATTTTATGAATTTGTTTTTAAGATAGTTGGTTAGTTGTAATTCCCTCTCTCTTAACTTCCTCTTTCTTTTAACCATATAAGCTTTTATTTCACCCCTAAAGAAGGCCTTAGCGGCTTCCCAAAATATTTCCGTCTTAGGAAGATATTCCTTATTAAAGGAGACATACTCTCTCCATCTTTGGACCAGCCAGTCTCTGAACTGTATATTAGAATACAGGAAGGAAGGAAAGAAAAATTTACCACATAAGGTCTCTCTGCTGTTTCCCAACTGGATAGATAAAGAAATAATAGCGTGATCTGATAAAATTATATTTTTTATATCTGTCTTGATTTCTAAATGTAACAATCTTTCTGATACTAAAAACATATCGATTCTTGAGAGTGTATGGTAGGATTTAGATTCACATGTGAACATTTTTTCATCGGGATGTTGTGTTCTCCATATATCTCTCAGTTTAAGATTTTTTTGAAATGAGGACAGTATTTTTGCTTCTTTTTTTGCTCTATATGAGCCACTAGACCTTAACCTATCCAGCTGGGGTACACAAACACTATTAAAATCCCCACCAATAATTAACTGTGAATCTACTAAATTTATTAATTTTAAATAAAGTTTATCCCAGAACTCAGAACAGCATTCATTCGGGGCATATAAATTACAAAGAGTATACCGATTTTTATGTATCTCTATTTCTAAAATCAAATATCTACCCTCAACGTCTTTATCCTGCGACAGCAATTCAAATTCTAGATCCTTCCTAAAAATACATGCTACTCCTCTCTTCCTTTTTACTGCTGGAGCTGCACATACTTCCCCTATCCATCCCATTTTTAGTTTCTCTGCTTCCTGAAGACTCAGATGAGTCTCCTGAAGGAAGACAATATCTGGTTTATATAATTTCAAGTGTTGGATTACTTTTTTCCTCTTGATCGGGGACGTGAAGCCCCCTACATTCCATGAAAATAATTTAAGTATATTTTTCATTTTTATTAGGAGGGGGCCTGTTAGTTAAGACAATAAGTGCCCATATAACCAAAAAATAAGGAGAGGGAGAGGAAGTGAGGCGAGAGAGGGGTGTAAAAGAAAAGAAAAGAGAAAAAAAAAAAAAGGAACAAAAAGAACACAGAAAAAAAAGAATGAAACAGCACAGAAAAGAAAAAACGGCCACTCCATTATCCATCATTTTAAACATATGAAGTCTGCCTATACTTGTTCTTTTATTTCTTTGTTTTCTAGGAATTGCCTAGCTTCCTCCACTGAATTTAAAATATAAATACTATTATCTAGAAAGATTTAGATTTTTGCAGGATATATCATAGTGGCTTTAAAGCCAGCCTTAATCACTTGTGTGCACCAGGGGGCCATCCGCCTCCTTTTATTAAGTGTCTCGGCAGAAAAGTCATTAAATAGATAAATACGTTCATTGTTAATTTCTAATGGACCTTTCTTCCTATAATAGGTAAGAATTTTTTGTTTGTCCTGGAAATTTAACAGTTTCGCCAAGACAGGTCTTTTTGATTGTGTGGTACTATCTCTTTTTTGATATGTACCCACCCTGTGGACTCTTTCTACTTCAATCTCTGTCTTGTTTGGGGGCATCTCTAATAGTTCTGGTAGAGTATGCTTAATAAAAACCATAAGGTCTGTGTAGTCTGAGGTCTCTGGCAAGCCTATTATTCTCAAATTATTCCGTCGTGCCCTGTCTTCTAGGTCGTCCAGTCGTGTTTGCAATAGTTCAATAGTCTTAGTCTGTGTATTCAAAAGTGTTTGTTGGGTACTTTGAAGATCATCAAGATCCGATATTCTACTTTCAATTTCCCCTAATCTGGATGATACCTGTTTAAGTTCACCAGTTAGAGTAGCTAAGTCTGTTTTAAGTGCCTCAAATTGAGGTAGAAATAAGTCAGATATTTGCTTTACTAAACTATTAGTATCAATGATAGTATTGTGACCAACTAAGGAGTCGCTTACTCCTGTTTCTGAGCTTCCCATACTCGGTCTCTGTTTCTTATCCTTAGATTTTGGCAGCATATTGCCTGAGTCAGGTCTGGGTATCCCTAAGTATCTGTCCATAAAGGATACTAGAGGTGTGTGAAAAAAGAAATAAACAGGTCAAAATAAGACAGTGTAAAAAAGTGAATATAGAAAAATAGAAATCAATTATATAAAAATATATATATATATATATATATATATATATATATATATATATATATATATATATATATATATATATATGTTCTCTGTCATATAGATAGAGAAATGGTGTTCCTATATTGGTGATGTATAATAGTCAAAAAGTGTTCAGTGGAGAGGGCAAAAGATCAATATCTAACGTCTAGCAGAAGAAAGAAAAAAATATCAATCATTTAGTGAATGATTAGTGCACAAGACATGTAATTATGTATCTATCCTTTATAGTGCATGTATATATTCCTCTAGTCCTAAGATTTTTAACTGGGATATAAGGAAATAATTTGCAGCACAGAATGTAGCTTAACCCCTTAACTCTCTTTCTTTAGTTTTCTTGAAGTTACATATAGAAAGTCTACAGTTTTAACAGGCTGCTGCCCTATTTGCTTTCTGAGGTATCTTTGTTTGCTTTTTCAGGGAAGAAAATATACCTCTTTTCCCTTCCTATGCTAGTCCTTACATTTACTCTGATGGGGGTAACCTCCCACTTCCTGTACAAAAAAAGTGCCAAAATCTCACTACTTCCGGTTTAACATGCGTGACCCGGAAGTGCCTTAACCAAATACTTCCAGTGTGTATATTTCAGTGCCAATAGTACTCATTATTAAAAAAACCCCCACAAAACACACATTATCGTATTGTATATATACTCTGTGTTATTTCATTTTCTCCTCAACACATATAATCATCGTAAAACATACATATCTTCATAATGTTCATCATAACGATGTACATTCAAAGACCACCGGAAGTTAAAAAACCACTTCTGTTATATCGTAATAAACATACTGTGTCACCCTTATATTTAATATATCAATCCAATCTGGTGCCTTATTGTGATCTAATTCATGTGTCTATGAAGTCATGATCATTGTAATAGAACACTCTCTCAGTGTCCATGCATAGCTCCGTGCTTTCCTATGCATACGTGTCCTAAGACCGCCACTGGAAGTTACGTCACTTCTGGTTCCGGTAACTAAACGTCACTCGTGTTTCAGCCCCAAGCATGCCGTGTAGTGTTAATTTGCTAGATCCTAGCCTGATCAGGTACCCTACACTCCACTCATACAAACAGGGTATTTTGTGTCATTAATACAACCATAGTGATAAAACATAACAAATAGCAAACAGCCTATTAGTAAAATAGGAACCAATATCAGCCCATAACATATGAATTAAATATCCACTATGCACTAATACACATCTACCTGTGTCTCTGTGACACAATGTGTATATTTCTCTACCATAGTCTACATGTTGCACCTTAGTATTGGTTTTCACATATTGTTACATATATTTTTTTAAACATATATTTTAAATGTTTTCGTAACCATATTGCTCTTATATCTTTGTACCACTGCAATTCAACATTGCTAGAGATGAGAATATCTAGGCTGTCCCCATGCGCACAGTTAATGACCATCACCCAAACCGCAGGTCTCAGGCAGAGAGACACTAGGGAACAGCATGAACCACAATGCGATCCATGTCATCTCCCATGTACCCCTCAATCCACACTAGCACACAGCCCCACCCTCCGGTGGGAGTGTGTAGACGGCGGTCCCTGTCCACAACCTACAGGTGACAGTCACCACCAACACAAATAGAGAACCTCAGCCCTCTCAATCCCAATCACAACATCACATTATATCAGAGCACCATAGTCCGGTGGAGAGTTCAGTCCTTTCGGATACAAAGTCCCCAATCGGAACATCCACTGAGCCTCCCGCCTCAGCAGTAGTTTGTTTCTATCCCCTCCTCTTGTTTGTTTGGGGATATGGTCGATCAAGATCAATCTTATCGCAGCTATTGAGTGTTTCGCTGTTACCCAGGGCGTGCCACCAGTTGATCTGCTTCTCCTTTCTTTAAAGCTGCTCTGATGGCTGAGCGGTGGTTCGTCATCCTCTCCCGTATGGTGCCTTGGGTCTTTCCCACATAATGTAGTCCACACGGACAGATGATCAAATAAACCACGAACGTCGTGGTACATGTTATGGGGAAGTTGATTGTATACACCTTGTTTCCATGTGGATGATTGAATTTCTTAGTTGCTATTATGGCATTACATGTGGTGCAATTCGGGCATCGGTAACATTCCTTCCTTGTGTGATACCGATATCTGTCTGTATAGCTCTGTATTGGATCCGAGATGACCAAGAGATCCCTTAAATTCACATTAGGTCTGTACCCAAACAACGGACGTGCATTATGTACAAACTTCAGTTTCGGGTCTGAGAGCATGATGTGCCAATTTTCTCTTAGTGTCTGTCCAACTTTAGAGGTGTTAGGGGCAAAGGTGGTTGTAAAGATAATTTTAGTTAAAGGGTCCTGCTGTTTTTCACCTTTCTTTAAGAGTGTTTCCTGCGCCATATTTTGTGTCTGTGTCTTGACTTCATCCAGAGTACCAGCCGGATACCCCCTTTGGGCAAATCTATGCTGCATCTCATGTACCTTTTTCTCCCCCTTCTCTCTATTAGAATTGTTCCTAATAGCCCTAATGTACTGGGACTTGATGATACCTCTTAACAATGAGGGAGGATAACAACTGTGAGCCATTAACAAAGAATTACAGTCAGTCGGCTTTGAATACAGTGATGTCTGTAATACTTAAACGTCTTTAGTGATCAAGATCCAAAAACTCTATTTGCTGATCACTACTTGTCATCTTGAACCTAACTGTTGTGTCTGTGTTGTTAAATCTGTGGTACCACTGTTGTAGACTTTCTGTGTCACCTCTCCAAATAAGAAAAATGTAATTGATGTACCTCTTATAAAAAATATATAAAAAAAAAGGATTTCACAAATTTAAAATAATTCTTTGATAGGCAAAATTCTGCCAACTCAAGCAGGTACTCAATAGGGGGACCAACATATTTGTTTGAAGCCACCAATTGTTCTTTAAAAGTGTCTAAACCAACCCGATGGGGTATAATAGTATACAGACTATTGACGTCTAACACCACTAGTAAATCTTTTTTCTCTATACAGACCTCTTTCAATAGTCTCAGTAATTCACTGGAATCCAGGAGGAAGGCTTTAGTATCTTGTACAACCAGTTGAAGTAAGAAATCAACATACTATGCTACCGGTTGTAGAAGAGAGTCACGTGCAGAGACGATTGGACAGCCCGGCGGTTTGTTTAAGGACTTATGTATCTTGGGTATCGTGTATAAAATAGGAACCACTGGGGAGGCAGTCACTAACTGCCTGCCCAGTAACTCCGTCAGATATCCATGTGATACCCCCGAGTCCACCAGGCCCTGCAATTGTGTCTTAAATTTATCAGTAGGGTCAAAAGTCAATTTCAAATACGTATTAGAATCTTGAAGTTGTGATAGAATATCATCACGGCAATCCACATAGTCTAACAACACTATGGCGCCGCCCTTGTCTGCAGGGCGGATCACCATAGTGCTGTCATTTTGTAGACTCTGGATTGCTTCTCGTTGATTCCTAGTCAAATTGTCCTTCCATTTTATTGATGGAAATCTTTCTAGTTCCTGTACCATTCAGACGAATGTTTTATTGCTGGAACTACAATTTTGGTATGTATATCTATCTATCTATCTATCTATCTATATATATATATATATATATATATATATATATATATATATTTATTTATATATATATATATATAGTACAGGAACAAAAGATGCACTCTCAGGATTTTCACTCAAAAACGTGTCAGCTTTATTAGATGACATTTCAGAGACTGATCTTCTCTTTCATCAGATCAAAGTGAATATAATACAAACAATGTCACAATATAAAGTGTACCAAACAGTGCTCAATCAAACACATACCCTCCTCTCAGAATTTGTGTCATAGAATGCTATGAAACGCATCTATGCGTTCCATCATTACGGTGAACCGGATGTTTAAACTGAGGTCACTTCTGGTTTTCGCCGATTCCAATAAAATATGTTACAAATTAATATACAGGTTAGTTAATATTATCATTGTCAATTCAAAATTATTATCAATTCAAAATTATAAACTTACAAACTTGTGCAAAAAACAAATGTAGAAACTATTTGTGTTCTATATTGAAATGGGTTGTCATGCCAACCAGTGTTACACATAATATGTGTGATCCGGATCTTTTTCTGATCTCAATGTACTCACGATTTGTGATAAACTAAAAAACTAAAACTTGTGTAATGATATAAAATAATCATACAAACTCCTCATGTGGGTAAATTAACCAAGAATATTGTATATGGCCTTAGTGACCCCCATTCATATAATGGGTGAATAATATGACTTGCCTTACTATACTAAAGCCCAATATGTTATCAAATTGGATAATCCCACTTAGTGCATAGATGCAATTTGTTCACATTACATATATTTACAAAATTAAAAACACAGAATATTCTGAATGGATCGTAAACTCTGCATATCCTTATATGCCAGTCATGTGATATTACACATGTTTTGTCATCACATATGTCCTGTCGCTGTGGGACTTCATAACCATAGTGTCTGGTTTATTTAGTTCCTATTATATAGGAGTCAACCTTATGTAGAGTGTAGAATACGTGTATATACCTCACAGATTCCAATCTATATGGCTCTATTTAAAATAATGGTGACATACATTATAGTAGAAAAAGTGGGCATTTTGGGAACCCCACTAGCAGATCAATTCCGCAGGACCAGATTCCCCACTTGGTATATCAAGTAGATGAAAGACCTCCAAGGATGTTATCGACACACTTATACCAAATCGCTCCACACTACTTAACTTGCACCCCTGGTATGTAACAGATTATGTCAGCCATTTGAAATCCGGTACAGAGTTGAGACCTCCCAGAAAGATGGTTAACAAGGGATAAATCCTTTTGGCCTCTCTAATGAGTAGGAGTTTGTCCCGGTCGTCCCCACTGTCCAATTTGCGGTATATGATCAATTAGTGTATCTGATAGAAGACACAGTGTGTCCATTTTCAGCACAGTGCCGTGCTACCGGTTGATCAGATTGTCCTTTTTCCAACACCTGTCGTATTGCTAGCCTGTGATTGGCCATCTGCTCCCTGAGCATGCCCTTTGTCTTTCCCACATAGAATTTTAAACAAGGGCAAACCAGCAAATAGTCCACATGTGTGGTAGTACACATAATTGAATGTCATATGGTATATACTGTGTTAGTGTGAGGGTGGTGGAATCTTTTTGTAGACATCAAAAGATTACCGGTCAAGCATCCTGTACATCTGTAGCTGCCTTTATATTGACTCTTGTCTCTTCCTGGTAACACTGTTTGGGGTCTCTTAATACCATTGGTGCCATTGGTGCCCTTTCTTTGGAAATCCAAAGTTTGGGGTCTGATGACAAGATGGGCCAATGCCTTCTAAGAATTCTGCCAGTGTTGACCGTGCCTGGAGTGAATGTAGTAACCATGATCATTTTCTTGTTATATTTATATCCTCTCTGCTTGTTGATTAGATCCTCTTGGGTTCTTGGGTTCTTGTCTGGACAGTATCAAGGATTAATTCAATGATCTTGGGTTTGTAACCCCTCTGAAGAAAATTATCCTTCATATCTCCTAACTGGGAAACCCCTATAGTATGCTGAGTGTTATTACATAAGGTCCTGACCATTTGGGATTTCACAATCTCCCTCAATAATGTTGATGGATGGCAACTATCCGTTCTTAAAACTGAATTACTATCTGTAGGTTTCTTAAAAAATGTTGTACCTATTTTATTACTATCATTAAATATATTTAAATCTAGGAAATTGATGCTCTCATCGTCACATGTCATTTTGAAACGTACAGTCGTGCCTGTGTGGTTTAAATCCTCAAACCATTTATGTAAATTGTCAGAGCCACCTCGCAAGATGAGGAAGATGTCATCTATATATCTTCTGTTGAAGACTATAGACAACATCCCCCCAACCCATACAAACCTATTTTCAAAGTCAGACATAAAAATTTTGGCATGCAATGGGGCCATGTTTGACTCCATCACTGTGCCTGCCGTCTGTAGATAAAAATTATCTTCAAAACGAAAATAGTTTTGATTGAGACAAAAGTTAATAAGTGAAAGCAGATATTCAACAGGAGGACCCCCATATCAGTTGGTTAGTGTCCAGTAAAAAGGAACAAATCTGTTTGACTATAGGTTGGAGTAGAAAATCTATGTATCATGCCACAGGTTGTGAAAAAGATTCCACAGCAGAAACAATTGGATGTCCCAGAGGTTTGTCTAATGTCTTGTGAATCTTTAAAATAGTGTAAAGTATAGGAATTCTAGGATGTTTGGTGGTACAAAAATTTGCGGATTTGTTTGGGTAAATAATCTTGTTCAATACCAAATGACAATAGTGAATCCAATGGCCCATATTTATCAAGGTCTGTCGGACCTGATCCGACAGTGCGGATCAGGTCCGACCGACCTCGCTGAATACGGCAAGCAATACGCTCACAGTATTCAGCATTGCACCAGCAGCTCACAAGTGTTGCTGGTGCAACGCTGCCCCCTGCAGACTCACGGCCAATGAAGATGTCAATCAACCCGATCGTATCAACTCGATCGGGTTGATTTCCGGCGATGTCTGTCCGCCTGCTCAAAGCAGGCGGACAGGTTATGGAGCAGTGGTCTTTGTGACCGCTACTTCATAACTGCTGTTTATGGCGAGCCTGCATGCTCGCCAGAAACACTGGCATCAAGCTCCATTCGGAGTTTGATAAATATGCCCTAATTTCTTTTTGAATGGCACAGTGGGGTCAAAGTAAGTTTTTTTGAAGGTAGTATGGTCTGTAAGTTGTTGCAGTATATCATCCCTATAGTACTGATAATCCAAAAGGACAATAGCCCCGCCCTTGTCAGCGGGCCTGATCACTATGGATGTATCAGTTTGCAATGACTTAATGGCCGCACGTTTCTCCTTTATAATTTTTTTTCCATTTTAGGTGCTTTGCCTCCTGCTCCAAATCTTGTGAAATAAGCCTAGTGTAGGTTTTAATACTAGGACTACAGTTAGTAGGTTCAAAAGGGCTGGCTTTCTTAAAAATACTGGGTGTCCCCTGTATTTCGTTAGATGTATTAACCTGATCCTGAAAGAATTCCTTAATTTTGAGATTTCTATGAAATTTTTATATATAAAGTTTCAGGTCTAATTCGGTAAATGTACTGGGACATGTGCATGGGACAAACGATAAACCTTTGTTTAGCAACAATGATTCAGAAGTGAGGGAGTGTGAGCTAAGATTGATAACAATATCATTTATCGGCCTCTGTGTGGGGGTCTGTGTCGTGTACCCCGCCCTCCTAATATGGGGTCTGAGGTGCTGCCCCCTCTGGATCTGATAGTCACCCATAAAAAATTACTCTGTCCACGTTGTCCTCTATATATTTGTGCTTGAGTTGTCTGTGGAGTGCCAAGTGTAGAGGTAGTCATATTAGTCCTAATTTCTGTTTCCCTTTCCGTAGCAGATTAATCAGCACCACTAGTGTCTACAGTATCAAATCTAATGCACCTAGTGCATTGTCTCCTTCTAGTAAAGCTATCTTGTGTTACATTTAACCATTTATACACACTTCACTGTGTACATTCATTATTGACAGTATCTAGTGTCCTGTTCTTAAAAGTGACAAGGTCGCTCCTATATTTCTCAATTTGTTGATTCAATTTATTGACCCAATTCTCTTGTGTGTCATTGGTCAAAATAGTGTTTTTAGTCTCCTCAAATGTCTTAATCTCTGTTCTGTCTTTAGACAGTAACACAGTCACCTCCTCAATTACCAACAGGATAAGGTCTAAGGAGCACTTATTAAGTATAAAACACCATTTCTTTCTAAATTCAGGATTGTCCCTCCCAATTGTGGGCATATTTTTAACCCTGAAACCTCTTGGAATATGACTTATGCAATGATATTCAGACAGATAACTACCATGTAGGGCTAGGTCTATCTCACAAAGAGTATTCTTTCAGGATCAGGTTACTACATCTAACAAATACAGGGGACGTCCAGTATTTTTAAGAAAGCCAGTCCTTTTGAACCTACTAACTGTAGTCCTAGTATTAAAACCTACACTAGGCTTATTTCACAAGATTTGGAGCAGGAGGCACAGCACCTAAAATGTAAACTAAATTTAACAAAGGAGGAACGTGTGGCCATTAAGTCGTTGCAAACTGATACATCCATAGTGATCAGGCCGGCTAACAAGGGCAGGGCTATTGTCCTTTTAGACTATCAGGACTATAGGGATGATATACTGCAACAACTTACAGACCGAACTACTTACAAAAAACTTACTTTGACCCCACTGTGCCATTCAAAAAGAAATTGGATTCACTATTGTCATTTGGTTTTGAACAAGGTTATATACCCGAACAAATCTACAATTTTTGTACCCCAAAAAATTCCTATACCTTACAATATTTCAAAGATTCACAAGACATTAGACAAACCTCCGGGGTGTCCAATTGTCTCTGTTGTGGAATCTTTTTCACAAACTGTGGCACAATACATAGATTTTCTACTCCAACCTAAATTCACACAGATTTGTTCCTTTTTACTGGACACTAACCAACTGATAAGACTTTTGAAGGATGTAGTTATTGAAAAGGGTGACCTGCTGGTTACTTTGGACGTCAACAGTCTTTACACCATCATTCTGCATGATTTGGGACTGTTGGAGGTCAAACAGCACCTGCTTCAGGACGCCCACTATGGGGGTCCTCCTGTTGAATATCTGCTATCACTTATTGACTTTTGTCTCAATCAAAACTATTTTCGTTTTGAAGATAATTTTTATCTACAGCCGGCAGGCACGACGATGGGGTCAAACATGGCCCCATCGTATGCCAACATTTTATGTCTGACTTCGAAAATAGGTTTGAATGGGTCAGGGGGATGTCGTCTATAGTCTTCTACAGAAGTTATATAGATGACATCTTCCTCATCTGGCGAGGTGGCTCTGACAATTTACATAAATGGTTTGAGAATTTAAACCACACAGGCACGACTGTACGTTTCAAAATGACATGTGATGATAAGAACATCAATTTCCTAGACTTAAATATATTTAAGGATAGTGATAAAATAGGTACAACATTATTTAAGAAACCTACAGATCATAATTAACTTTTAATAGCGGATAGTTGCCATCCACCCACATTATTGAGGGGGATTGTGTAATCCCTCCCAAATGGTCAGGACCATACTTAATAAATCTCAGCATGCTATAGGGTTTCCCAGTTAGGAGATATGAAGGATAAGTTTCTTCAGAGGGGTTACAAACCCAAGATCACTGAATCAATCCTTGATACTGTTCAGACAAGTACCCAAGAGGATCTAATCAACAAGCAGAGAGGAGATAAAGATAACAAGAAAATGATCATGGTTATTACATTCACTCAAGGCACGGTCAACACTGGCAGAATTCTTAGAAGGCATTGACCCATCTTGTCATAAGACCCCAAACTTTGGATTTCCAAGGAACTGACACCGATGGTGGGATTCAAGAGGGGTACGAATCTCTGTGACCTGCTAGTGAAAACAGACTCCAAAGAGTGTTACCAGGAAGAGATAAGAGTCAATATAAAGGGCAGCTACAGATGTACAGGATGTGTGACCTGTAATGGTTTGGTGTCTACAAAAAGATTCCACCAGCCTCATACTAGCATAGTATATACTATACGACATTCAATTATGTGTACTACCACACATGTGGTCTATTTGCTGGTTTGCCCTTGTTTGAACTTGTATGTGGGAAAGATGAAGGGCACGCTCAGGGAGCAGATGGCCAATTACAGGCTAGCAATATGACAGACATTGGAAAAAATGACAATCTGATCAGCCGGTAGCACGGCACTGTGCTGAAAATAGACACACTGTGTCTTCTACCAGATATACACTAATTGATCATATACCAAAATTGGACAGAGGGGTGACCGGGACAAACTCCTACTCATTAGAGAGGCCAAATGGATTTATCGCTTGGGAACCATCTTTCCGGGAGCTCTCAACTCTGTACTGGATTTCAAATGGCTGACATAATCTGTTACATACCAGGGGTGCAAATTAAGTAGTGTGCTGCAATTTGGTATAAGTGTGTCGACAACATCCTTGGAGGTTGTCGATCTACTTGATATACAAAGTGGGGACTCTGGTCCTGCAGAATTGATCTGCTAGCGGGGTTCCCAAAATGCCCAGTTTTTCTACTATAATGTATGTCACCTTTATTTTAAATAGAGCCAAATAGATTGGAATCTGGGAGGTATATACCCGTATTCTACACTCTACATAAGGTGGACTCCTGTATATAAGGAACTAAATAAACCAGGCACTATAGTTATGATGTACCACAGCAACAGGACATATGTGATGACAAAACATGTATAATATAAAACAGTAATCACTTTGACTGGCATACAAGGATATGCAGATTTTACGGTCCATTTAGAATATTCTGTTTTTAATTTTGTAAATATATGTGATGTGAACAAATTGCATCTATGTACTAAGTGGGATAATCCAATATGATAACATATTGGGCTTTAGTATAGTATGGCATAATATTGTCTCATGCCACTATGGGGCCTATATCAAGCCGTCAACCACAAATATGCTTGAATTCCGCAGTGTAATTGTGTCAAGCTTGATTCCCCTTATTTATCAAAGCCTACAGACCGGCAAAAGTAAAATTTTGTGACTTAACATATGATCCGCTGGTCTCAGTCCGACACAGATCGATGCTTACGTCACTACAGATGTTCCTAATGCAAATTCAGCACTATCTGACTACTTTTGCTAGTTAATAAAAATCTACCAGGTACGCTCGCTACTATTTTGGCCCAGCGTACCTGGTTTTCAATTCGCCGCCCTGGTGATGGTGGATTCCATAGGAATCAATGGGAGTCTGAGAGCAGCGAAAGCTCATGTTCGCTGCTGCCCGATATCCCATTGATTCCTATGGGAGAATAAAAATATGTTTACATCTAACACCCTAACATGTACCCCGAGTCTAAACACCCCTAATCTGCCGCCCCCGACACCGCTGCCACCTACATTATACTTATTAACCCCTAATCTGCCACCAAGACACCGCTGCCACCTACATTATACTTATTAATCCCTAATCTGCCGCCCCGACACCGCCGCCACCTACTTTATACTTATTAACCCCTAATCTACCACCCGACACCGCCGCCACCTACATAAAGTTATTAACCCCTATTCCCGCCGCTCATGGAGCCCGCCGCAACTAAATAAATGTATTACTCCTTAAACCTAACAACCCGCTAACTTTATATTAAATATTAACTCATCCCTATCTTATAATCAATTTAAACTTACCTTTAAAATTACATTAAACTATGTTAAATTAATAATTAATCTACCCTAACTTTTATAATAAAATTACATTAAACTATATTAAATTAATAATTAATCTACCCTAACTTTTATACTAAAATTACATTAAGCTACAAATTAAACTGACTATATTATATATTTAAACACCTAACCCTACTCAAATAATTTAAATCTACCCTAAAAAATTACTAAGTTACAAAAAAACTAAAAACTTGGTTACAAAAAATAACAAACACTAAGTTACACAAAAAAATAAACACTAAGTTACAAAAAATAAAAAATAAATTATCAAAGATTTAAACAAATTACACCTAATCTAAGGGCCCTATGGAAATAAAAAAGCCCCCCCCAAAATAAAAAAAAAACCTAACCTACAATAAACTACAAATAGCCCTTAAAATGGCCTGATCCAATCAGCCAATAGGATTGAGCTTGCATTCCCAGGAGAAGCGCTCCCCCCTCGGCCGATGTGTGCCACTCCCGGAGCCCACCGCAATTCTAATAAAGTTATTAACCCCTAAACCGCCGCTCCCGGACCCCACTGCAACTCTAATAAAGTTATTAACCCCTATCCTGCCGCTCCCGGACCCCGCCACAACTAACTAAAGGTATTAACCCCTAAACCTCTGGCCTCCCACATCACTAGCACTTACTAAACCTATTGCAATATGCTATCACTTCCAATCATCCAATAGGATTGAGCGCACTTTCTATTGGCTGATTGGATCAGCCAATAGGATGAAAGCTCAATCATATTGGCTGATTGCAAGAGCCAATAGGATTTTTTCAACCTTAATTCCGATTGGCTGATAGAATTCTATCAGCCAATCAGAATTTAAGGGACGCCATCTTGAATGATGTCATTTAAAGGAACATTCATTCCGAAGAAGACGTCAATGGAGAGGATGCTCCGCGTCGGATGTCTGGAAGATGGAGCCGCTCCGTGCCGGATGGATGAAGATAGAAGATGCAGTCTGGGTGAAGACTTCTGCGGGCTTGGAGGAAGACTTCGGCCGATTGGATGAAGACTTCTGCCGGCTTCTTGGAGGATGGATGTCGGATCTTCAAAACTGTAAGTGAATCTTCAGGGGTTAGTGTTAGGATTTTTTAAGGGTTTATTGGGTGGGTTTTATTTTTAGATAAGGGGTTTGGGTGCAATAGAGCTAAATGCCCTTTTAAGGGCAATGCCCATACAAATGCCCTTTTCAGGGCAATGGGAGCTTAGTTTTTTTAGTTAGGCTTTTATTTGGGGGGATGGTTGTGTGGGTGGTGGGTTTTACTGTTGGGGGGTTGTTTGTATTTTTTTTTTTAGAGCTAAAAGAGCTGATATCTTTGGGGCAATGCCCCACAAAAGGCCATTTTAAGGGCAATTTGTAGTTTATTGTAGGTTAGGGTTTTTTTATTTTGGGGGGGCTTTTTTATTTTCATAGGGCCCTTAGATTAAGTGTAATTAGTTTAAATCTTTGATAAGTTCTTTTTCATTTTTTTGTAACTTAGTGTTTATTTTTTTGTGTAACAGTGTTTGTTATTTTTTGTAACTTAGTTGTTAGTTTTTTGTAACTTAGTAATATTTTAGTGTAGATTTAAATTATTTGAGTAGGGTTTCTAAGATTTCTAAATATATAATAGTTAATTTAATTTGTAGTTTGATGTAATTTTATTATAAAAGTTAGGTTAGATTACTTATTAATTTAATATAGTTTAATGTAATTTTAATATAAAAGTTAGGCTAGATTAATTGTTAATTTAATATAGTTTAATGTAATTTTATTATAAAAGTTAGGGTAGATTAATTATTAATTTAATATAGTTTAATGTAATTTTATTATAAAAGTTAGGGTAGATTAATTATTAATTTAATACAGTGGCGTCGCTAGGGTTGGTGTCACCCGGTGCGGTAAGTTATGGTGTCACCCCCCCCCAGAAAGCAGACACACACAAAAACACAGGCAAACACACATACAAACACTCAGACACACTTAAAACATACACAGATGCACACACAAACACTCGGAAACACACTCAGACACACACACAAAAACACACACACAAAAACACTGAGACACACAAAAACTCAGACACACACTTAAAAAATATGTAAACTGCACTGCATTAATTATAAAGTGCATGCCTAGAGCTGCTCCCTGGCTCAGCAGAGCATCAAATGAAAGATAAACAGAGGTGAGCACTCTAAAAATAAATCACTAAAGAAAAGTTTTAGGTGCAAACTATGAAAATTCTGCTCTCTGACTCTGTTCCAAGCCTGTCAGTGCACAGCCCCGGGCCGCGTGCCTACCGCTTCTTATGGCCAATCACCTCTGCACTCTGCCCACCCCCAGACCCCCGCCCGCCCTCCTACCTGTTCAGTGTGCACTTAGTGTACCGTAACCGTAATGGTCTGGTGGGCATCATACGTGGCTCCTTCATTTTAAAGACAGTGTCAAACAGTCATGCGGTCAGGTGCCAGGCATCCCCTCATGATTTGCCAGTTCCCGTTTAGAGAGACAGCACAGCAGTGAGTGACTCCACTGCTCCACATGTCACTGAGCAGTGAGCACAGATAGGCAGGCAGGTTTAGGCTAGCAGCGCAACTTTGCAAGCCCCACAGCATGCCCACAACATTCATAGCGAAATTGGGCAGGGGAGAAGCAAAGTACAAACAAGCAAAAGCAGCTGGGAAAACTATTTGTTGAAATTGCAGCACTGGCTCAAGGGGCAAAATTGTGTGTCTACATCTTCCCCAGTCCCACCAATGTTCACAAATGCCAGCCCCTCTAATAAAAAAAATCTATGCATCTCAACATTGTATTTCTTTGCGGCCTGCCCCCCGACCCCCCCTAGTGACGCCACTGATTTAATATAGTTTAATGTAATTTTAGTATAAAAGTTAGGGTAGGTTAATTAATAGTTTAATATAGTTTAATGTAATTTTAAAGGTAAGTTTAAATTTATTATAAGATAGGGATGAGTTAATATTTAATATAAAGTTAGCGGGTTGTTAGGTTTAGGGGTTAATAGGTTAATTTAGTTGATGACGATGTGGGGGTCTGGCGGTTTAGGGGTTAATAACTTTATTTAGTTGCGGTGGGCTTCGGGAGAGGCGGGATAGGGGTTAATAACATAATGTAGGTGGCAGCAGTGTAGGGGGCAGCAGATTAGGGGTTAATAACATAATGTAGGTGGCGCAGTGTAGGGGGCCGCAGATTAGGGGTTAATAACATAATGTAGGTGGTGGCGGGATATGGGGGCAGCAGATTAGGGGTTAATAACATAATGTAGGTGGCGGCGGTGTAGGGGGCAGCAGATTAGGGGTTAATAACATAATGTAGGTGGCAGCGGTATAGGGGGTGGCAAATTAGGGGTTAATAAGTATAATGTAGGTGGCGGCAGTGTAGGGGGCGACAGATTAGGGGGTAATAACATAATGTAGGTGGTGGTGGGCTCCAGGAGCGGAGGAATAGGGGTTAATAACTTTATTAGAGTGGCGGTGGGCTCCGGGAGCGGCGGTTTAGGGGTTAATAAGTTTATTTAGTTGTGGCGGGGTCCGGGAGCAGCGGTATAGGGGTTAAACATTTTAGTATAGTGGCAGTGTTTAGTGACAGGGTACAAATAAAGCTGTGAAAAGGTCGAATAACAGCGAGATCGATGACTGTTAGTTAACAACAGTCCGCTGCTCATCGCCCCGTACTTGATGCGCAGCTTTTTGACAGCTTTCTTGTTAAATGTGGAGAACGTATTCAGGTCTGCGGAAGCGATGTCAGGTGAGCGTATTGGTGCCGGCGAATGCAGCACAGTTGACAGCTTGATAAATAGGCCTCTGTGTGTCAAACATCACTCTGAGGCAAGTCATATTATTCACCCATTATATAAATGGGGGTCACTAAGGTCATAAACAATATACTTGGTTAATTTACCAACATGAGAAGTTTGAATGATTATTTTATATCATTACACAAGTTTTAGTTTTTTAGTTTATCACACATTACATTGAGTACATTGAGATCAGTAGAAGACATATTATGTGTAATGTTTATTTGCAAACACTGGTTGGCATGACAACCTGTTTCGATATAGAACACAAGTAGTTTCTACATTTGTTTTTTGTTTGTAAGTTTATCATTTTGAATTGATAATAATTTTGAATTGACAATGATAATATTCACTAACCTGTATATTAATTTGTGTTTTATATCACGTTTGTAACATATTTTGATGGAATCAGCGAAACCGGACGTGACCTCAGTTTAAACATCCAGTTCACCGTAATGATGAAACGCATAGATGTGTTTCATAGCATTCTGTGGGGCAAATTCTGAGAGGAGGGTATGTGTTTGATTGAGCACTGTTTGGTACACTTTATATTGTGACATTGTTTGTATTATATTCACTTTGATGTAATGAAAGAGACAGTCTCTGAAACATCATCTAATAAAGCTGACACATTTTTGAGTGAAAATCCTGAGAGTGCATCTTTTGTTCCTGAACTATCCTAGCTTGTTTGCACCCAGGTGGCTGACCCAGGAGGGAGGATTACTTTTTTGTATTTAATATATATATATATATATATATATATATATACACACAAATATATATATATATACACACTCTGTATATATATATATATATATATATATATATATATATATATACAGTATATATATATATATATATATATATATATATATATATATATATATATACACATATATATACATACATTCACACACACTTTATTGTTTGTGTTCTTTATCATTTTGCAAATGGATTATTTTTCCAACAAAGAGTATAATGAATTTTGATGGTAAGGGTCACTAAATTACCTGGAATCTTTGTAATATTAAAAGTTATAATGAGTTGTTCTGTTAATTGAACATTGTTGTACGTCATAACTATGTTTGCTATAGATTAGTATTGGATTTCATAAATTGGGCTGTGTTCACAAAAGAAGTGACCTCTTCTTCAATGGGTCACTGCTAATAAACAAGGACTGTAGCTAACAATCAAAGAATATGATTAAATCACATACAGATATGGATATAAACAAGACCAATTTTTCCCAAGAGAAAAGCCTTATTAAAAGAGTTAATTATTAGAATTTTTGCATTTCCCCAACTTAGGGGAATTGTTGTATCATTTTTTTATTTAAATTAGGATCCATCTATTTCTCATCAAGTAAATAACTAAAATATTCTCATTATATTGTTCCTTGAAAAATTCTAATTATTTTGATCAATTTTATAATATTTTTAGGTCAACCTACAATTGATGCTTCAAAACTGTTGTCTTTGACTCACGATGCTAATAAAATTACATGCCGTTAAAGGGACTTTGGGTGCATTTATATTGAAATCACTAGAAAGGATCTATTAATCCTTAAACAAATATTGTATTTAAATGTATATACAAAATCATCTACACAAAGCAAGGAAAACATCTCTAAACAATTTTCCTTACACAAGACACAACTAAGATCTTAATGCACTCTCTCATTCTTTCCTGCCTTGTCTATTGCAACTCCATCCTCTCTGGACTCCCTAGCTTCCATCTAGCTCATTTACAATCCATAATGAATGCCTCTGCCAGGCTAATCTTCCTTACACATCGCTCTTCATCTGCTGCACCTCTCTGCCAATTCCTTCCCTGGCTTCCTCTTGCCTCCAGGATTAAACACAAAATTCTGACTGACCTACAAAGCCCTCAACTGCCTTGTCTCCAGATACTCTCCCTCCCGTCCCCTTCGCTACGCCCACAACCTCCTACTCTCCTCCTCTCTTGTTTCCTCCTCACATTCCTATTTACAGGACTTCTCCAGACTGGCTCCCATCTTCTGGAACCCTCTGCCTCACTCCACAAGACTCTCCCCTAGTTTTGAAAGCTTCAAGCACTAAAGACTGTTCTGTTCAAGGTTGCATACAACCTACACTAACCTTTCCTCTACCAGTTCCTCTCCTCCATTGCTATCCACCAAAAACCTCCTTAGAATGTAAGCCTAAGAGCCCAACTGCTTGCAGATCACCTTCACAAGAGCTGACTACAACATAGCGACTCTAGGCAGGGCCCTCTACCCATTTGATCCCAATAATTGCTACCTTGTATACCGCCTATGTTTATTGCACAGCGGAATCTATTTGTGCTCTACAAATAACCAATAATAATAATAACACAACACACTAAGGGCTAGATTACCTGTGGAGCGCTATTTTGCCCTATTGCTCACGCATTAACTTTGCTAGATGGAGGTTTTTCAAATTCATCAGGTTTTGTATTTCAAGTTGAAAGTAAAACCCAACTCATGCAAAAAGTTGAACTTCGAAGATTCCGACTACATTAACATTTTCTTCCATAGATTTCGATGGAGAACGAAAACGGGAAAATCGACGGCATTTATTCAATAGAACTAATCCCTACATTTATTATGAATATTTTCTTTTTATTGTTAAACAAATATTTATTTTCTAAGATATAGAGAGTCCACGACATCATTCAGTTACTAGTGGGAATATCACTCCTGGCCAGCAGGAGGAGGCAAAGAGCACCACAGCAAAGCTGTTTAGTGTCACTCCCCTATCCATAATCCCCATTCATTCTTTTTGCCTCTGTCAATAGAGGAGGTGAAGTTTGGTGTCTGAAGAAATGAATTCTTTTTTCAAGTACTTTTCCCTGCAAGCAAGGATTTGAGTTTAGCTGAGTCCACGTCAATCTCTTCAGTAATGTAGTGGTAGCTTTTAAGCAGTTAGGAAGTTGTGAGGTAGTCCTTGCTTTGTTTCCTAACACATTGTTGCCCATGGTACAGAAAGCCAGAGTTGGTTAAACTGTTTTTTCTTTTTCTATAGGTCTCTGTAAGGAGTATGTGTCCTTTCACACCTTGCGAGCTGTCTTCCTGCCGGACAGCTAGACTGCAGGTAAGTGCCTTTGTCTTCCAGATCTTGGAGACTTGCACTTCAGAAGAATATGTCATATGCAATAGATGGGGACATTTTTAAAATCCTTTATACAGGATTTTATTTGGCAGTGGGCAGGTACATTATGTATGTTGAGACTAGGAGGCCTACTTATCAAGCCGTCAACTTCAAATACGCTTGAATTAGGCAGCGTAATTGTGGAGAGATTGATTCCCCTTAGTTATCAAAGCCTACAGACCGGCAAAAGTTGAAATCTGTGACGTAACATACGATCCACCAATCTCAGTCTGACATAGATCAATGCTTACTTCATTACAGATGTTCCGAATGCAAATTCGGCAATATCTGACTAGTGATGTCGCGAATAGTTCGCCGGCGAATAGTTCCCGGTGAACATAGTATGTTCGCATTCACCGTGGCGGGCGAACATATGCGATGTTCGATCCGCCCCATATTCATCATCATTGAGTAATACTTTGACCCTGTACCTCACAGTCAGCAGGCACATTCCAGCCAATCAGCAGCAGACCCTCCCTCTCAGACCCTCCTACCTCCTGGACAGCATCCATTTTAGATTCATTCGGAAGCTGCATTCTTAGGGAGAGGAGGGACAGTGTAGCTGCTGCTGATTAATAGGGAAATCGATAGCTAGGCTAGTGTATTCAGTGTCCACTACAGTCCTGAAGGACTCATCTGATCTCTGCTGTAAGGACAGCACCCCAAAAAGCCCTTTTTAGGGCTGCTTTTTTTCCTGTGTAATTTAATTGCAGTTGCTTGCCTGCCAGCATGTGTGCCAGGCTCACAATGTATACTGTGCCCACTTGCCTAGTGCCACCACTCATATCTGGTGTAACAGTAGTGTAAATTTAAAAAAAAAAAACTTTTTTGACTGTGAAACATCAGTCTGCTTGTGTAATCTAATTGCAGTTGCCTGCCTGCCAATGTGTGTGCCAGGCTCACAGCGTATACTGTGCCCACTTGCCCAGTGCCACCACTCATATCTGGTGTAACAGTAGTATAAATTAAAAAAAAAAAACTTTTTGGACTGTGAAACATCAGTCTGCTTTTTTGTGTCAGGCTCACAGTGTATACTGTGCCCACTTGCCCAGTGTCACCACTAATATCTTGTTTAATAGTAGTGTAAGTGTACATTTAAAAAAAAAAAAAAACTTTTTGGACTGTGAAACATCAGTCTGCTTTTTTGTGTCAGGCTCACGGCGTATACTGTGCCCACTTGCCCAGTGGCACCACTCATATCTTGTTTAATAGTAGTGTAAGTGTACATTTAAAAAAAAAACTTTTTGGACTGTGAAACATCAGTCTGCTGTTTTGTGTCAGGCTTACAGCGTATACTGTGCCCACTTGCCCAGTGCCACCACTCATATCTTGTTTAATAGTAGTGTAAGTGTACATTTAAAAAAAAAAAAAAAACTTTTTGGACTGTTAAACATCAGTCTGCTTTTTTGTGTTAGGCTCACAGCGTATACTGTGCCCACTTGCCCAGTGCCACCACTCATCTCTTGTTTAATAGTAGTGTAAGTGTACATTTAAAAAAAAAAAACTTTTTGGACTGCGAAACATCAGTCTGCTTTTTTGTGTCAGGCTCACAGTGTATACTGTGCCCACTTGCCCAGTGTCACCACTAATATCTTGTTTAATAGTAGTGTAAGTGTACATTTAAAAAAAAAAAAAAAAACTTTTTGGACTGTGAAACATCAGTCTGCTTTTTTGTGTCAGGCTCACGGCGTATACTGTGCCCACTTGCCCAGTGGCACCACTCATATCTTGTTTAATAGTAGTGTAAGTGTACATTTTAAAAAAAAACTTTTTGGACTGTGAAACATCAGTCTGCTGTTTTGTGTCAGGCTTACAGCGTATACTGTGCCCACTTGCCCAGTGCCACCACTCATATCTTGTTTAATAGTAGTGTAAGTGTACATTTAAAAAAAACAAAAAACTTTTTGGACTGTTAAACATCAGTCTGCTTTTTTGTGTCAGGCTCACAGCGTATACTGTGCCCACTTGCCCAGTGCCACCACTCATCTCTTGTTTAATAGTAGTGTAAGTGTACATTAAAAAAAAAAAAAAAAACTTTTTGGACTGCGAAACATCAGTCTGCTTTTTTGTGTCAGGCTCACAGTGTATACTGTGCCCACTTGCCCAGTGCCACCACTCATATCTTGTTTAATAGTAGTGTAAGTGTACATTTAAAAAAAACAAAAAACTTTTTGGACTGTGAAACATCAGTCTGCTTTTTTGTGTCAGGCTCACAGCGTATACTGTGCCCACTTGCCCAGTGGCACCACTCATATCTTGTTTAATAGTAGTGTAAGTGTACATTTAAAAAAAAAAAAATCTTTTTTGACTGTGAAACATCAGTCTGCTTGTGTAATCTAATTGCAGTTGCCTGCCTGCCAACGTGTGTGCCAGGCTCACAGCGTATACTGTGCCCACTTGCCCAGTGCCACCACTCATATCTGGTGTAACAGTAGTGTAAATTAAAAAAAAAAACCTTTTTGGACTGTGAAACATCAGTCTGCTTTTTTGTGTCAGGCTCACAGTTTATACTGTGCCCACTTGCCCAGTGCCACCACTCATATTATCTTGTTTAATAGTAGTGTAAGTGTACATTTAAAAATAAAAAAAACTATTTTGACTGTGAAACATCAGTCTGCTTTTTTGTGTCAGGCTCACAGCGTATACTGTGCCCACTTGCCCAGTGCCACCACTCATATTATCTTGTGTAATAGTAGTGTAAGTGTACATTTTAAAACTAAAATAACTATTTTGACTGTGAAACATCAGTCTGCTTTTTTGTGTCAGGTTCACAGCGTATACTGTGCCCACTTGCCCAGTGCCACCACTCATATTATCTTGTTTAATAGTAGTGTAAGTGTACATTTAAAAAAAAAAAAAACTTTTTGGACTGTGAAACATCAGTCTGCTTTTTTGTGTCAGGCTCACGGCATATACTGTGCCCACTTGCCCAGTGGCACCACTCATATCTTGTTTAATAGTAGTGTAAGTGTACATTTAAAAAAAAAACTTTTTGGACTGTGAAACATCAGTCTGCTGTTTTGTGTCAGGCTCACAGCATATACTGTGCCCACTTGCCCAGTGGCACCACTCATATCTTGTTTAATAGTAGTGTAAGTGTACATTTAAAAAAAACAAAAAACTTTTTGGACTGTTAAACATCAGTCTGCTTTTTTGTGTCAGGCTCACAGTGTATACTGTGCCCACTTGCCCAGTGCCACCACTCATATCTTGTTTAATAGTAGTGTAAGTGTACATTTAAAAAAAAAAAAAACTTTTTTGACTGTGAAACATCAGTCTGCTTTTTTGTGTCAGGCTCACAGCGTATACTGTGCCCACTTGCCCAGTGGCACCACTCATATCTTGTTTAATAGTAGTGTAAGTGTACATTTAAAAAAAAAAAAAACTTTTTGGACTGCGAAACATCAGTCTGCTTTTTTGTGTCAGGCTCACAGCGTATACTGTGCCCACTTGCCCAGTGCCACCACTCATATCTTGTTTAATAGTAGTGTAAGTGTACATTTAAAAAAAAAAAAAACTTTTTGGACTGTGAAACATCAGTCTGCTTTTTTGTGTCAGGCTCACAGCGTTTACTGTGCCCACTTGCTCAGTGGCACCACTCATATCTTGTTTAATAGTAGTGTAAGTGTACATTTAAAAAAAAAAAAAAAAACCTTTTTGGACTGTGAAACATCAGTCTGCTTTTTTGTCTCAGGCTCAACTATGTAATTTTCCGTGGGAGTTTTGCCATGGATCCCCCTCCGGCATGCCACAGTCCAGGTGTTAGTCCCCTTGAAACAACTTTTCCATCACTAATGTGGCCAGAAAGAGTCCCTTTGGGTTTTAAAATTCGCCTGTCCATTGAAGTCAATGGCGGTTGCCTGGTTCGCGGTTCGCGAACGCAAAATTTTATGTTCGCAACATCACTATATCTGACTACTTTTGCTAGTTAACACATTTCCTACAGGTACGCTCGCCACTATTCTGGCCCAGCGTACCTGCTTTTCAGGGCGGCGGATGCCATAGGAATTAATGGGAGTCGGAAAGCAGCGAAAGCGATATCCCATTGATTCCTATGGGAGACTAAAATTTACGTTTACACCTAACACCCTAACATAACCCCGAGTCTAAACACTACTAATCTGCCACCCCCTACACCGCTGCCACCTACATTATACTTATTAACCCCTAATCTGCCGCCCCGACACCGCCACCTACATTATACTTATTAACCCCTAATCTACCGCCCGCCACCACCGCCACCTACATTATACTTATTAACCCCTAATCTACCACCCCGACACCGCTGCCACTTACATTATACTTATTAACCCCTAATCTACCGCTCCAACACCTACATTATACTTATCCCATTGATTCCTATGGGAGAATAAAATTTACGTTTACACCTAACACCCTAACATAACCCCGAGTCTAAACACTACTAATCTGCCACCCCCTACACCGTCGCCACCTACATTATACTTATTAACCCCTAATCTGCCGCCCCGCCACCGCCGCCACCTACATTATACTTATTAACCCCTAATCTACCGCCCGCCACCTCCGCCACCTACATTATACTTATTAACCCCAAATCTGCCACCCCGCCACCGCCGCCACCTACATTATACTTATTAACCCCTAATCTATCACCCCGACACCGCCGACACCTACATTATATTTATTAACCCCTAATCTACTACCCCAACACCGCTGCCACCTACATAAAGTTATTAACCCCTATCCCGCCACTCACGGACCCCGCCGCCACCTACATAAAATTATTAACCCCTATCCCACCACTCACAAACCCCGCCGCCACCTACATAAAATTATTAACCCCTATCCCGCCGCTCACGGACCCCACCGCCACCTACATAAAATTATTAACCCCTATCCCGCCACTCACGGACCCGCCGCCATCTACATTAAATTATTAACCCCTATCCTTCCGCTCCTGGAGCCCACCGCAACTAAATAAATGTATTAACCCCTAAATCCCTGGCCTCCCACATCACTAGCACTTACTAAACTTATTAACCCCTAAACCCACAGCCCCCCACATCGCCATAAACTAAATTAACCTATTAACCCCCTAAACTTAACAACCCCTTAACTTTACATTAAATATTAACTCCTCCCTATCTTATAATAAATTTAAACTTACCTTTAGATTTAAATTAAACTATATTAAAGGGACACTGTACCCAATTTTTTTCTTTCATTATTCAGATAGAGCATGCAATTTTAAGCAACTTTCTAATTTACTCCTATTATCACATTTTCTTCATTCTCTTGGTATCTTTATTTGAAAAGCAAGAATTTAAGTTTAGATGCCGGCCCATTTTTGGTGAACAACCTGGGTTGTCCTTGCTGACTGGACAGCACCAATAAACAAGTGCTGTCCATGGTTTTGAACGACAAATTGGCTGGCTCCTTAGCTTAGATGCCTTCTTTTTCAAATAAAGAAAGCAAGAGAACGAAGAAAAATTGATAATAGGAGTAAATTAGAAAATTGCTTAAAATTGCATGCCCTATATGAATCACAAAAAAAAAAATTGGGTTCAGTGTCCCTTTAAACTATTAATTAATCTTCCCTGTTATACTAAAATTACATTAAACTATATTAAACTATTAATTAATCTACCCTATTATACTAAATTACATTAAAATATATTAAACTAATAATTAATCTACCCTAACTGTTATACTAAAACTACATTAAAGGGACAGTCTACACCCATATAAAGCGTCGCTTATATGCTAAATCTACTGCAGATCGTTCAAACTCACCCCACTTCAGTGACCATATCGATCCACCTCCGGACTTATTCATATTACAAACTGAGTCTTTTTAACTTGTAAATGGCCGCCATGCCCCTCCTAATATTACATCATCTATCCTCTCTTTCCAAAACATCCAATCAGAAATAGATCATGGATGTAAAAACTTGATCGCGCTTTCGTCGTTTAGCGCATGCGCACACGCAGTGGAACCAAAAAAACGGAACCAAAATTTCATTGCAATTTCCACACGTCTATTTGTTTTAACTGTACATGCAATATCAATTGTAAGTATCGATCGCAAATGAATTCTCTATTAAAATTTCCTACTGATAATTAACAAAATAAAAGATTTTTATTTTCTATGGGTCCTTTTAATTTATTTGACTCTTGATAGCAGCAAAACTAATGTTATGTTCGCTTTCAGATACATATTTCACAAATGTCATTCCATCATTTCGCTAATAATGTGATATCCACTTCTCATATGTATATGCCATTTTATATTTAGTACCTTTGATATATTCTTTTATTAAGAATGATGATTACAAAATTTATTTAACATTAAATTTTCTTTAGTCAGCTATTTATATTTGCTTTTTCTATCTACTTATAATGCATATGTGTGACCAATAAGACACTAATGAATATGCTTTAATGATCTCATGTTTTTTTTTAACTGCATATCCACAATAATGTTAATTTATTTCAAAGTTTAAATTGTCAACAGCTTTCACTACATTTATTTTTTGTTTAAAAATTTTTTTTTATACTAATATCCTATCTACACTATCCTCAATTTTTAATAATTATAAAAATTTATATTATAAAAAACACCTCAATACTTGAGCTTGATATCCCTCTCTTTTGCACTCTCTCTATCACCCCTCTCTTTTGTGCTCTATCTCCCCCCTCACTCTCTCTCTCTCTCCCCTCTCTCTCTCTCTATCTCCCCCCTCTATCTCTCTCTCTCTCCCCCTCTCTCTCTCTCTCTCTCTCTCTCTCTCTCCCCCTCTCTCTCTATCTCCCCATCTCTATGTCCCCCTCTCTCTCTATCTCCCCCCTCTCTCTCCCCATTTCCCCCTCTTTTTATCTTTCCCTTCTCTCTTTCTATCTCCCCCTCTCTCTCTCCCCCCATCTCTCTCCCCCTCTCTTTCTCTATCTCCCCCTCTCTCTCCCCCTCTCTCTCTCTATCTCCCTCCTCTCTTTCTCTCTACCCTCTCTCTATCTCCCCCCTCTCTCTCTCTATCTTCACCTTCCTCTCTCTCTCTCTCTCTCTCTCTCTCTCTCTCCCCCCCTCTCTCTCTCTCTATCTCCCCCTCTCTATGTCCCCCTCTCTCTCTATCTCCCCCCCCTCTCTCTCTCCCTCTCTCTCCCTATCTCCCCCCTCTCTTTCTCTATTCCCTCTCTCTATCTCCCCTCTCTCTATATATATCTCCCCCTCTCTGTCTCCCCCTCTATATATCTCCCCCTCTCTGTCTCCCCCTCTATATATCTCCCCCTCTCTGTCTCCCCCTCTCTCTATATCTCCCCCTCTCTATCTCCCCACCTCTCTATCTCCCCCCTCTATCTCTATCTCCCCATCTCTCTATCTCAACATCTCTCTATATATATCTCCCCCTCTCTATCTCCCCCCTCTCTCTCTATCTCCTCCCTCTCTTTCTCTCTACCCTCTGTCTATCTCCCCCCTCTCTCTCTATTTCCCCCCCTCTCTCTCTATATCCCCCCTCTCTCTCCCCATCTCCCCCCTCTCTTTCTCTCTCCCCTCTCTCTATCTCCCCCTCTCTCTCTTTCTCCCCTCTCTCTCTCTATCTCACCCTCTCTATCTCCCCCCTCTCTCTCTATCTCCCCCTCTCTTTCTCTCTACTCTCTCTCTATCTTCCACCCCTCTCTCTATCTCCCCCCTCTCTCTCTCTCTCTATCTCCCCCCTCTCTCTCCCCATTTCCCCCTCTTTTTATCTTTCCCTTCTCTCTTTCTATCTCCCCCTCTCTCTCTCCCCCCCTCTCTCTCCCCATTTCCCCCTCTTTTTATCTTTCCCTTCTCTCTTTCTATCTCCCCCTCTCTCTCTCCCCCCATCTCTCTCCCCCTCTCTTTCTCTATCTCCCCCTCTCTCTCCCCCTCTCTCTCTCTATCTCCCTCCTCTCTTTCTCTCTACCCTCTCTCTATCTCCCCCCTCTCTCTCTCTATCTTCACCTTCCTCTCTCTCTCTCTCTCTCTCTCTCTCTCTCTCTCCCCCCCTCTCTCTCTCTCTATCTCCCCCTCTCTATCTCCCCCTCTCTCTCTATCTCCCCCCCCTCTCTCTCTCCCTCTCTCTCCCTATCTCCCCCTCTCTTTCTCTATTCCCTCTCTCTATCTCCCCTCTCTCTATATATATCTCCCCCTCTCTGTCTCCCCCTCTATATATCTCCCCCTCTCTGTCTCCCCCTCTATATATCTCCCCCTCTCTGTCTCCCCCTCTCTCTATATCTCCCCCTCTCTATCTCCCCACCTCTCTATCTCCCCCCTCTATCTCTATCTCCCCATCTCTCTATCTCAACATCTCTCTATATATATCTCCCCCTCTCTATCTCCCCCCTCTCTCTCTATCTCCTCCCTCTCTTTCTCTCTACCCTCTGTCTATCTCCCCCCTCTCTCTCTATTTCCCCCCCTCTCTCTCTATATCCCCCCTCTCTCTCCCCATCTCCCCCCTCTCTTTCTCTCTCCCCTCTCTCTATCTCCCCCTCTCTCTCTTTCTCCCCTCTCTCTCTCTATCTCACCCTCTCTATCTCCCCCCTCTCTCTCTATCTCCCCCTCTCTTTCTCTCTACTCTCTCTCTATCTTCCACCCCTCTCTCTATCTCCCCCCTCTCTCTCTCTCTCTATCTCCCCCCTCTCTCTCCCCATTTCCCCCTCTTTTTATCTTTCCCTTCTCTCTTTCTATCTCCCCCTCTCTCTCTCCCCCCTCTCTCTCCCCCTCTCTTTCTCTATCTCCCCCTCTCTCTCTCCCCCCTCTCTCTCTATTTACCCCCTCTCTTTCTCTCTTTTCTCTCTCTATCTTCCACACCTCTCTCTATCTCCCCACTCTCTCTCTCTACTTCCCTCCTCTCTCTCTCTCTCTCTCTCTCTCTATCTCCCCCCTCTCTCTCCCCATTTCCTCCTCTTTTTATCTTTCCCTTCTCTCTTTCTATCTCCCCCTCTCTCTCTCCCCCCCTCTCTCTCCCCCTCTCTTTCTCTATCTCCCCCTCTCTCTCCCCCCCTCTCTCTCTCTATCTCCACCCTCTCTTTCTCTCTCCCCTCTCTCTATCTCCACCCTCTCTCTCTCTATCTTCACCTTCCTCTCTCTCTCTCTCTCTCTCTCCCCCCCCTCTCTCTCTCTATCTCCCCCTCTCTCTCTCTATCTCCCCCTCTCTATCTCCCCACCACTCTATCATTTTTTCTCCCCCTTCTCTCTATCTCTCCCCCTCTCTCTTTCTCCCCCCTCTCTCTCTATCTCACCCTCTCTATCTCCCCCCTCTCTTTCTCTCTACTCTCTCTCTATCTTCCACCCCTCTCTCTATCTCACCACTCTCTCTCTCTACTTCCCTCCTCTCTCTCTCTCTCTCTCTCTCTCTCTCTATCTCCCCCCTCTCTTTCTCTCTACTCTCTCTCTATCTTCCACCCCTCTCTCTATCTCCCCACTCTCTCTCTCTACTTCCCTCCTCTCTCTCTCTCTCTCTCTCTCTCTATCTCCCCCCTCTCTCTCCCCATTTCCCCCTTTTTTTTTATCTTTCCCTTCTCTCTTTCTATCTCCCCCTCTCTCTCTCCCCCCCTCTCTCTCCCCCTCTCTTTCTCTATCTCCCCCTCTCTCTCCCCCCCCTCTCTCTCTCTATCTCCACCCTCTCTTTCTCTCTCCCCTCTCTCTATCTCCACCCTCTCTCTCTCTATCTTCACCTTCCTCTCTCTCTCTCTCTCCCCCCCCCCTCTCTCTCTCTATCTCCCCCTCTCTCTCTCTATCTCCCCCTCTCTATCTCCCCACCACTCTATCATTTTTTCTCCCCCTTCTCTCTATCTCTCCCCCTCTCTCTTTCTCCCCCCTCTCTCTCTATCTCACCCTCTCTATCTCCCCCCTCTCTTTCTCTCTACTCTCTCTCTATCTTCCACCCCTCTCTCTATCTCACCACTCTCTCTCTCTACTTCCCTCCTCTCTCTCTCTCTCTCTCTCTCTCTCTCTCTCTCTCTATCTCCCCCCTCTCTTTCTCTCTACTCTCTCTCTATCTTCCACCCCTCTCTCTATCTCCCCACTCTCTCTCTCTACTTCCCTCCTCTCTCTCTCTCTCTCTCTCTATCTCCCCCCTCTCTCTCCCCATTTCCCCCTTTTTTTTTATCTTTCCCTTAGCTCTTTCTATCTCCCCCTCTCTCTCCCCCTCTCTTTCTCTATCTCCCCCTTTCTCTCTCCCCCCCCCTCTCTCTCTCTCTCTCTCTATCTATCTCCCCCTCTCTATCTCCCCACCTCTCTCTCTCTATCTCCCTCCTCTCTTTCTCTCTACCCTCTCTTTATCTCCCCCACACTCTCTCTCTCTCTATCTCCCCCTCTCTATCTCCCCTATCCCCCCTCTCTTTCTCTCTACCCTCTCTATCTCCCCCCCTCTCTCTCTTTTTATCTCTCTACCTCTATCTCCTCCCTCTCTCTATATACCTCCCCCCTCTCTCTCTATTTATCTCCCCCTCTCTCTCTCTCTCTCACCCCTCTCTCTCTATCTCCCCCCTCTCTCTATCTATCTCCCCTCTCTCTCCCCTCTCTTCCAGACAAATATAAGATATGGAAGCAAGTGTGTGTACATAAAAGTAAAAAAAAAATGACATATGATATTACCTGTAGATCAACCCATTGTAATAGGCTGAGGTTTCAAAGCACAAATCCAGCTACTTCTGATACACAAATAAAGCCTAAAATTAAATTACTCGAATTTTTTATAATCCACCAATGGTATAATCTGTTTTTTTAAATACTTTTATGTAATAAACAGTCAATAGTGTACCGTCCCTTTTATTAATATTTAATAAAGTTTCACTATAAATATTTTTTGTATTTCTTACTTAAAAAACATAATACCATAATTATCCTTTCTGAGGTTTTGCAGAACCAACAAACTTATATTTATATAAATGTAATGGGACATTCAACACCAGATTATTATTTTTTTTGAAGATAGTTAATATCTTTATTATAAATTACACTGTTTTTAAATAACAATCAATTTTTAATAATGTTATTTTTAATCTTGTTGATTATCCATTATCTAAGCCTCTTCCAACTGCACCTTTTATTTCATTTTTTTTTTTTTTTGGCATTTTAAACAATCAATGTCTGCCACATGATCATTCACGTGCATGAGCACAGTGTTATCGTTCTTAAAAACGTTAAGAAACATGCTCTACTTTGGAATATTTTTTTAAGAATCTATAATAAAAGAGTTGTAATTCAATGTCTAGGAAATTATCATATGAACCTCAAAGTTTTAATGGACAGTCGAGTCTAAAATTAATTTTTCAAATTCGTATAGGGCATGTAATCTTAATCTATTTTAAAAGTTATTGTTAGCACCAATCAGCCTTTGTTCTATTGATATTCTTATTTGAAAGTGTATTTTTCTTTATTAATCATTAAAAATTAAATCATCGAATTATTATTTTTTAATGTAATCAATTTTTTTTATTTTTTCAATGAAATCAATCAAGTAAGATGGATAGCCAGCAAACTAATCAACGCCGTACGTTATATGACTTAGATAGCCAAGAAGTAGAAAGGATGGTAATTATCAATTTTTGTATTTGTTACACACATATAATTTTGTTATGTATCTTTTTTTTTTTAAATTTTTTTTATTTAAAAGCGTCCTCAAAATATAATATATTGTCACTAACTAATAAAATCAAAATAAACATTCATGTTTTTTTTTTTTATGTCGTTTACACCTACCGTCTTTTTTTTTGTATAGAAATTTTATTTTTTTTATTATTTATAATATCTTAAACAATAAAATAATGCATATCATGTCCAGAATAAATAAATAAATCTTTTTCTACTAAATTAGCCATTTTCTTAAGTAATATTACATTTACTATTCACATTTTTTTTATAATCTAAAATTAATTGAGAGTGTACATGAAATTAAATGTTTTCATTGGTAATATTATTTCAGTCGTTTTAATAATATGTATCGGAAAATATAATTTTTTTTGGAAGAGAGAAGAGATGAATGAAAGGAGGCGAAACCGTCATGCTACTTATATGGCAAATATGTCACATAGTTGGGATCCAATTAGGTCATCAACTGAAGATAATTCGACTCAAAATACAGAGACATCATCTGAAATTGGCAGCCCTACCGAGAGTGAAAGAATTGGAAACACTCAATGGTGTACATGTGGACATTGCAAAATCATGCAAACACATATTGAAAGCATCTGTTGCCATGAGATAGCACAAGTAATGGATCAACTAGAAGATGAATCTGCTTGCATTGCCTATCAGCAATATGTTTTGGTAGATTTGGCAAACAGAGAGTTACTTGAGGAATTCTATGCTTTTGGTTTAAGATATTATTCTAATCCCCGTAGCAGACAGGGACAGATGAGAGAAAGGTTTGATCTAATTATTATTAATTATTTTTTCTTAATTCAATTGTACACTGACTCTATCTCTATCTCTCTTTCTCTCAATTTATATAGATATATTTATATCTCTCTCTCTTTCTCTCTCTCTCTCTCTCTCTCTATATATATATATATATATATATATATATATATCTATATATATATATATATATCTATATATATATATATATAGATAGATAGAGATATATATATATATATATATATATATATATATATATATATATATAGAGAGAGAGAGAGAGTATATTATATATATTTATATATATATACATATATATGTATGTTTAACTTTATTATTAGTTAAATATATTTATATATATATATATTTACATGTCTCTATATATTTATATCTATCTATCTATCAATAGATGTTTAGAGATTTTTATATATATTTATCGATATTTAGAGATATTGTGGAGGGGGGAAGATATAGAAAATAACAACCTCTATAATATTTTAAAACTTTATAAATGCATCAAGAAAATTTTTTTATATATATATATTGATGACGATTATGCTTTTACTATCTCTTTCTATATTAATATTTTTTTTTTTTAATTTATATTTAATATACAATTATAGTGATTATAGGAAAGTGGCTTACAGGAGGTTTGTAAACAAGATTCACGGATATCTTGGACCAAAAGTTAGAGTTCCGATACCGTCTTGTGTTGTGAATAAAATCCGAGAACATTTTCCAGCTCCGGACAATCTCTATTGTGGTTTCAGATATGCCGATGATGAAGGTCCAGCATCGGAGTTAATTTGGGATTAAATATTGAAAATAAGATTGTAGTTATATTATTTATCTTGTGTTTTCAAGTTAGACATTACAATATCGATTTTTGATTGATATATGTTAACTTTTCTTTTTTTAATATTTATTTTGTTATCGTTTAAGAGATAATTAGACTCACTTTTTTGTGTCATGTTGTACAAAATATCTATAATTAACAAAGTTTCTCAAAAAATATATATAAAATTTTTAGAAATAAAAAGAAAAAAATATCTTTTCAAATTTTTATTTAATTCTTAACATATTCTTATAAATAATCATCAAATATTGTTTAAAAAAGTACACTAACTATTATATTTTTATAAATTAATATAATTTACTAAATACAATAGATTGATGTGTGATTAGACGGTATCTTAGCTTCTTCTAACTGCCACCGTTTTTTTTTTTGGGTGTTCGGTTTTTAATTTTGATTTTTAAACAGAAATCGTTAATTTTTTTTATTTTTCATATTTCTTTCATTACTTGGATCATATATAATTTTATATTCAATCAAAGAGGTCTAAACAGAACTCCAGTTGCGTGTGCATAGTGTTATGTATGTGACACGCATGAAATAAAAAGCACAAATATTGTAAAAACAATTTCATTCAAATAGAGAATAGGCTGTATTTATGTAAATACCAATTGCCAATGTAATAAACATCATACTTTTCATTTTAAAATTAATAATCCAAAGACCAAAGGTAAATTAAATGAAAAAGCAAAAAAGAAATTTTAAAAAAAAAAAGCAAAATCACTATATTTGATTTTCAAATATATTTTTTATTTTTTATAAACCAAATGTTATGTATTTTTTTTTTTAAAATAATTGGTTCAAAAAATAAGAACAAATTATTTTTTTTTTAATTCAAAAGAATAACTGTTTGATATGACATTACATTAAGTAAATTAAATATATTTTTAAATTATAGTAGAATCATGAAAATTCAAAATTTAAATTATTCTTTATACTTAGAAAATAAAACTAAACATAAATTTTAAGTAACTGAATTTTAAATTTGACGCTTATTTAATTAGAAAACGTGATCTTTTTGTCTGCATTAGTATATCTTTTGAGGGCCGAGGAATCTTTGCAATGTTTTGCGGTAGGCTATCATTCTTTGATTCCCACGAGTGATCCAAAATTCCTGAATAAATTTTAAGTACATCAGTTATCATCGGATAAATGTGATCCATTTTCATGGATCCATATATTGGACGTAATTGCCATTCCTGTTTGGCCTTTGGATATACTGCCTTAAACTTAAGTTCACCAAAGAAACCACTTTTTGCAGTTTGTCTACGAATTCTTTCATGTATTCTTTTGGTGTTGTTGTTGTGGGCTAAGACAGCTAGTGTTGTGCGTGCATTCATTGCGTCCATTTGAAAATGGATCCGTTTAGGGCGATATTTTAAAACTAGACTGTGGAAAACTTCAATGGATCCTGTATGGCAAAATTGAGCAAGACATTCAAAGTCTTTGTCCATTCGAGGATCACAGATAATGTCTTGCAAAGCCATAAACGCATTGCTTTTCGGATCCATCCATGCTCTTTTGTGTTCTTGTTCTTCTGTGAATTCAGCATGTCCACATTCTGAGATAAATCGACCATTTGTCCACGAATGTATGTTGCAGATGTGGTTTAATAAGGATTGCCAAATTTCTTTCATCAGCTCACCATTACCATTAGACTTCAAACTAGCAGTCCAAAGGTGATTTATTATAGCTTGTATCCATGGAGAAATCGATCTACAGTTCTTTTTACGGCTTATGGAAAGTAATTTTTTTCTGATACTTTTTCCATAATGCCATATGTCGTACTGATGGACTATTAAGGGATATTCTTCTCTGATAATCTTCCTTATACTGACATGGCGATCAGTTGCGACTTGTAGTACAAATAGTGATTCTTTTTCAATATTATTCATTGTTCTCCTAAAGGCTTTTGACTCCATAGCAACTGAAGATGTTGTCTCATTCACCTGCACCACATTAAAATCAATAATCTTTTTGGTTTCATCTTCAATCATAGTGTAAGTGCAATATTTAGCACTGTAGCCAGGGCTATCACATTGTCCGTCACCGCACAATGTGATAGCACGATCTTTCATACTGTTTATATTACGTTCACGGTCTTGAATCCAGTGTTGATGTATAGTTGGAAAAAGAAATTTTCTCTGTATTTTGTAGTATGTCTGTTTACATACTGTTTGTAGACCCATAAATTGACCCATTTCATGAATTTTATCAAAATGATTGCCGCTGAAAAGAATAGATGCACAATAAATTAAATTGCCTATTGGCATTTGTCCAATGGTAGGTTGACTACGCCATAATATTTCTTCATGTCCTGACAAACATTCTCCAGAAATATTTAATAGAGTTCCCAATAACGATTTTTTTAGACTGATTATAGGTGATGTACATCCAAAGTATCTGCATTGTAATAACTTTAACAATTGATCCAAACAGCTTTCAAATACTATATATTTTTTTTCTATGACATAGTCATCTAAAGTGGGTTCAATTAGAATACTTGTGTCATTTAGTGTAATCATGGATTTATCCGGAGAGTAGTCAGGATCTTTCAATTTTGAATTCTCATTCAATCTGTTAATACTTTCATGTTCTGCTGTTGTGTCTAAATCTTCATTTACTTCCATGGGGACTTCATTGTCATAATGATAGTGTTCTGAACTTTGGTATATTGGTGATAAGTTTAAGCTCATATTATCTTCATTTTCAGATAATATAGTTGAACTATTTATGGAATCAAAATTTGTTGAAGTACCAACTGAATTAATGTGAACCATGCCACTAACATCACCAATAGTCCATGTATAAGCATCTTTGGTCACTATTAATCCGGCTGTGGATGTAAAATTATTCTTCGTACCATATATCTTGGTTTGTGTACCAACTGTAACAGTTCCATAAGATCTATCAAACTGAATTTGCTGATTTTTTTTAAAGATTTCTGTGTTGGTGGACACATCAGATGTGTTTTGATTTACTGTATGACCACAAGTTGGGCAATTAAATACATGTGAAACACCCACTGAACGTAAAGCATCAGTATGTAATACAGGATCGAGTACAGTTTCTGTAACATTTCCTTCTGTAATTGAAACAACAATGTTCCTTGTAGATGTACTACTATTTATTGTTGATGGCACTTTTTGAAGACCCAGAATTTTTCTTTTTAAATTTTGTCCAAATATAGTTGGTACAGCATGTTTATAAAGAAACAACTTAAGTCCGTTGGAATAGAAATCTTTGGGTGTGAAATGTAATGAACACATCCGATATCTGCCAGTTTTGTTAGTTTCTATTACTCTCTTAACCATTTCATCAATTCCATCGTTAAATTGTCCAGTTTGAAGCAACCATTCACGTACCAGTTCACCATGTGGTGGAAATTTATGTAGTGAATATGAAGTTATTAATTTTGTCTTCTTATTAGAATTAGGGCAATTTTTTACAATGCAAACTGCCATTATAAAACCTGTAAATCAAATAATAAATAAGTTAATTCGAGTACGGAATAACATTAGACAAATTTAAATCATATATAACAACATGGTGTTACTTCATGTATATAGGAAAAAAAAAAAATAACATCTTGACCATGAATTTATCGGTGATCAGGAACTGATTGCCTAACATACTAGTATCATAAAACTAATGAAATATAGTTGATTTTTTTAAGAGGCTTCGATACAAGATAATCACATTATTTTTAAAGTATATTTTCCACAATTATTTTGATTATGAAAAAATCTCAACGCTTAATACATTTTATATATATATATATATATTTATATAATAGAAAAATCTTTTGTAGACTTTACCTTAAATCAAATGAATGTCTTATTAAAATCACATGAATACAATAAAAAAATAAAAATTTTGTTTTTCATATATCTATAGTTCTGACTAATTTTCTTTTTTATATTATTTTAATTAAAATTATTTAAATATCATAATTAATAATAAGACGACATTGAAGGAAACTTAATCAATCATGGCATTTATTATTTTACAGATATACAATTATATGTCAATCTCTCTCTCTCTCTCTCTCTCTCTCTCTCTCTCTCTCTCTCCTCTCTCTCTCTCTCTCTATATATATATATATATATATATATATAATATATATATATTTTTTATTTTTTTTATATATATATATATATATCGATATATATATATATATATAGATATAGTAACAGAAATATATATAGATATAGATATACAGGGAGTGCAGAATTATTAGGCAAATGAGTATTTTGACAACATCATCCTCTTTATGCATGTGTCTTACTCCAAGCTGTATAGGCTCGAAAGCCTACTACCAATTAAGCATATTAGGTGGATGTGCATCTCTGTAATGAGAAGGGGTGTGTTCTAATGACATCAACACCCTATATCAGGTGTGCATAATTATTAGACAACTTCCTTTCCTTTGCAAAATGAGTCAAAAGAAGGACTTGACAGGCTCAGAAAATTAAAAAATAGTGAGATATCTTCCAGAGGGATGCAGCACTCTTAAAATTGCAAAGCTTCTGAAGCGTAATCATCGAACAATCAAGTGTTTCATTCTAAATAGTCAACAGGGTCGCAAGAAGCGTGTGGAATTCCACTTGCCACCAGTTTGGCCATATTTCAGAGCTGCAACATCACTGGAGTGCACAAAAGCACAAGGTGTGCAATACCCAGAGACATGGCCAAGGTAAGAAAGGCTGAAAGACGACCACCACTGAACAAGACACACAAGCTGAAACGTCAAGACTGGGCCAAGAAATATCTCAAGACTGATTTTTCTAAGGTTTTATGGACTGATGAAATGAGAGTGAGTCTTGATGGTCCAGATGGATGGGCCCGTGGCTGGATTGGTAAAGGGCAGAGAGCTCCAGTCCGACTCAGACGCCAGCAAGGTGGAGGTGGAGTACTGGTTTGGGCTGGTATCATCAAAGATGAGCTTGTGGGGCCTTCTCGGGTTGAGGATGGAGTCAAGCTCAACTCCCAGTCCTACTGCCAGTTTCTGGAAGACACCTTCTTCAAGCAGTGGTACAGGATGAAGTCTGCATCCTTCAAGAAAAACATGATTTTCATGCGGGACAATGCTCCATCACACGCTTCCAAGTACTCCACAGCGTGGCTGGCAAGAAAGGGTATAAAAGAAGAAAATCTAATGACATGGCCTCCTTGTTCACCTGATCTGAACCCCATTGAGAACCTGTGGTCCATCATCAAATGTGAGATTTACAAGGAGGGAAAACAGTACACCTCTCTGAACAGTGTCTGTGAGGCTGTGGTTGCTGCTGCACGCAATGTTGATGGTGAACAGATCAAAACACTGACAGAATACATGGATGGCAGGCTTTTGAGTGTCCTTGCAATGAAAGATGGCTATATTGGTCACTGATTTGTTTTTGTTTTGTTTTTGAATGTCAGAAATGTATATTTGTGAATGTTGAGATGTTATATTGGTTTCACTGGTAATAATAAATAATTGAAATGGGTATATATTTGTTTTTTGTTAAGTTGCCTAATAATTATGTACAGTAATAGTCACCTGCACACACAGATATCCCCCTAAAATAGCTAAAACTAAAAACAAACTAAAAACTACTTCCAAAACTATTCATCTTTGATATTACTGAGTTTTTTGGGTTCATTGAGAACATGGTTGTTGTTCAATAATAAAATTAATAGTCAAAAATACAACTTGCCTAATAATTATGCACTCCCTGTATATATATATCTATATCTCTATATATATATATATATATAGATATCAGTGACGTGCATTGAGGTCTGAGGCTGGTGAAGCACTAGATATGATATGCCGGAGAAACACATGTACAGAGGGCCGCAAATATCGCCATAAGGGGTGGTTTAAATGTTAGCAGAACCAGGGCAATGGTAAGATAATCCGGTGAATGGGAGAGAGAAGGTTATTAAACACAGAGTTAAAGATAAGCTTGTTAATTCACATGTGAAATAATTCTTCTATAATGAAAACCATGGCATGTTGGGTGTACTGGAGGACCATTGTTGACAAACAAAGGACTAAAGCACCAGCTCAGAGGAAATGTATTGATTACCTGGAGATTAAAGCAAACATACTCTGCTCAATGACACACAAACACATACTCGGCTCACATACACACTCCCACAATTCGTTTGAACACTGCCAGTTATTAAAGAAATAGAATGATACACAATATCTTATCTCTCTACTGTATTTATAAAAAAAAGAAAAAATTTACAATATAAGTTTTACATAAATGAAAAGTTATCAATAGTTCCAACACAGCTGTTGGGATATGGTGTTCCCAAAACGCATGTACACATCCCATTTATCTATGCTTTTCTAAAAAAGAACACCAAAGGATACCCAAATAATTGTTGACATAATAATAACAGTAAGATAAAAAATTAATTTTTTGTTGCAAGTTCTATATGAATGTTGGAATTAAAATTATGACTTTCATGTTCCTTTAAAAAAATTATTAGATTTGGTGACATGGGGCCAGTAACAGTTTATGTTAATTCTCAAAATATAGATAACTCGAAAAGTCGATTAAAATAGCATGCTATATCTAAATCATTATGTTTTAATTTTAAATGACTCATTTTGAAGATCTGTTTAACGATTTACTTTTCAGAGGCATAATTTCTATAACTTTTTAAATGAAATAATTACATATATTTTATAAACAAATCATTATCTACTTTTAGTAATATAAACTTGTATAAAAGCATCAGATATTAAAAACACAATGCAACAGCTTGAAATAAATTTTGTAATTAAAAGTCAAAAGCAGGAGATAGAGGGAGAGTGAGAGAGAGGAGAGAGAGATTGAGGGGGAAGAGAGAGATAGAGAGAAGAGAGAGACATGAAAAAGAGAGAGGGGAGAGAAAGAGTAAAGAGAGTAGAGGGATAAGAAGGGAAATTGAGAAAGATCAAGGGTAGAGAGAGAAAGAGGAGAGAGATAAAGGGGATAGAGAGGAGAGATAGATAGACAGGGAAGAGAGAGGGGAGAGAGAGAGAAGAGAGAGAGAGAGAGAGTAGAGAGAGAAAGAGGGGATAGAGGGATTGGAGACAGAGAGAAATATAGATGTTGAGAGATGGAAGAGAGAGAGAGGGGAGATAAAGAGAGAGGGGGGAGAGATAGTGGATAGAGAAATAGAGATGTGAAAGAGAGAGGTGAGCGAGGGGAGAAAGAGAGAGGGGCGATGGAGATAGAGGAGATAGAGAGGGGAGATATAGAGAGGACAAAGAGAGGAGGGGAATTTTAGAGAGAATGGGTGAGAGAGAGAGGTGGGGTAGAGAGATAGATATAGAGAGGGGAGATGATTAGAGAGAAAGAGAGAGAGGGGAGATGAAGAGAGAGAGAGGGATAGAGAAAGAGAGGTGAGATGTAGAGAGAGAGAGGGTAGAGAGAGAGAGAGACGGGAGATGGAGAGAGAGAGGGGGTAAATAGAAAGAGAGGTCAGATAGACAGTGATAGAGAGAGAGCACAGACGAGGGGGGGAAAGAGAGAGATTGGAAAAGAAAGGGGGGAAAGAGAGAGCGGAAAAGAGATTTTGTAGAGAGAGAGAGAGAGATTAAAAAAGAGGGGGAGATAGAGAAGAAAAGAGAGGGGGCATAGATATAAAGCTAAAGATAGTGGGAGGGACAGAACGCAAGTTGTTGAACCAATATATGTGCTATATGACTAATATTCATTTAAATTTATTAATTTAAATCTATAAATACATAAATACATATATATATATTTCTATTTACACATATATATTATAGATATATATATATATATATTTTTAAATATAGATACATATATATAGATAAATATATTTGAGTTTTAAATGAAATAAAAATATATATATAAATATATATATACACATATATATACATATATATATTTAAATATGTATACTTACCGATATCTATACACTTTACAAACTAAGTATATATATATATATATATATTTATATATATATATATATATATATATATATACTTTTACCTGTATATATATATATATACACATAGAAATATATATATCAACATATAATTTTTTTTTATATATATATATGTATATATATATAGATATATGTATATATATATATATATGTATATATATATATATATATATATATATATATATATATATATATATATATATATATATGTATATATATATATATATATATCTATATATATATGTGTATATATATATATATATATGTGTATATATATATATATATATATATATGTATATATATATATATATGGATATATATATATATATATATATATATATATATATATATATATGTATATATATATATATATATATATGTATATATATATATATATATATATATCTATATATATATATATATATATATATATATATATTTTGAGACATATATTACGGCACCCAGCAGAAACATGTCAGCTTGAGTGCACACTGCTCAATTTTTTCTTGCTGTATTGGACATAAAAGTATATATAATTATATATACATATATATATAGATATTTTAAATATATATATATATATGTATATATATATATAGATATATACATAGATATATATATGTATATTTATACATATATATATGTATATGTATCTATATATAGATGGGTATATATATATATATATATATATATATAGATAGAGAAATCGATTGTGAAAAGGTTAATTATAGTGTATAAATAAAGGGTTAAAAAAATTAGAACAGCAAGCATCAACGATATACACTTTGAAGATTGTTGGATTATAATACATACTCTTCAATTATAAAAGTCTTAGAAGTGAACAATCAAACTTTTTTGATACCTAAAAATAATCTAAATTGAGAATAGAAAAAATGTATTGATATGAAATAGAATTGATAGTCTATAGCAATTTATTGTATTGCATTAGAGTTGACAGTGGTTAAAGCATAAATAAAATCAAATACATAAAGTTTTTTATTTCATTATGGATCAAAATTTAACATACATTGGGTGCATTGTAAAGATAATAAAATAATTTGTAACATGCTGGATCAAAGCGGCAAATTATTTACTCTTACCGATTGATCTATCACAAGGACGCGTCTAGCGTCGGAACAAAAAAAAGTATAAGGGGAATAGAAAACGTGAAGCGCAGACGGACTTTTGCTTACACGTCACTTCTGGATATTCGGGCATGCGTATTCACACGCATCTGACGTATGTGACTGACCGTGCACGAGCACGGATCACATAGAGAAGCTCCAAAAAATTTAGAAGGAGAAGTGGATGGGCGGAGTTTGGCGGCCATTTATAACGGCTGTAAGGAAACTTTTAGTGTGAGCGATGTAGGTTGTACAATCAACAGATAACGATTAGAGCAGGTGAGTTAGCACTAACAAAGATAAATAAACATTATAAGCAACGCTTTATATGGGTGTAGACTGTCCCTTTAGGGCTCCATGTACTAAGCCGTCAATTCATCCGTCATTGTAGACGCGGATAAACTCGCCGTTACTCGCCGCGGGCGAAATGGTGTCCGCTGTCGCTATGTACTAATATTCCCCCAATAAATAGACAAGTCTAGCCCGCCGCGAGCAGTTGCGGATTGTTGATAAATTTGACGCCTCGCTCGCCGCGACTAAGCTGATGGTACTTAACTTTTAGTTGAATTGTCTGGCCAATTATTAACACGTGACATGCAAGGTGTCACGAACATCATAGTAGTCGCGGGAATAGAATTTTGCTCCTATAAAAGTTCAACTTATCTAAACAACTTTATTATTGTTCAAAATTTTTTGAAGAGTGATAACAGAGCGTTATTTTTGTAATATTTATTTACAATTTGGATATGGCTTCATCTGGATCTGATAATATATAAATATTAATATAAAAATAATTATAAAGATTGACAACTAACAATACAAATTTAAATAGATTACTCTTTAATTACAGTCGACAAATTGGGCGCAATTTATGTACATGGAAATGAGAGACAAATTAGACGCCAGTTATGCTGTAAGTACAATGCTGATATTACTGCCTTTTATATATGTCTAGACTGGCGTCTAGATTGACTTTCCTATTGTTTTGTACCTTGCCCGCCACCTAAAAGGTGGCGAGGCAAAAATAGCGAGGTGGGAGCGGAAATTGTAGCGAGCGGACAAATAGATTTTTTAGTACATTCGTTTTTTGGCGAGTTGGTGGTCAAATGTGTCTAATTACAGTGAAAAATGGAGCAGTAGCGAGGTTTGGCGGATAAGTACGCTCGCAATTTTAAAGATGCGAGTTTTAACACAATTGACGGCTTTGTACATATCAGTTTGCGAGTTTTGACGCGAGATTTGTTGCGGGTAGCTCGCTGACTGCTTAGTACATGGAGCCCTTAAACTACAAATTAAATTACCTATAGTATATATTTAAACACTTAACCCTACCCAAATAATTTAAATCTACAATAAAAAACTAACAACTAAGTTACAAAAAATAACTAACACTAAGTAACAAAAAAATAAACACTAAGTTACACAAAATAAAAAATAAATTATCAAAGATTTAAACTAATTACACCTAATCTAAGAGCCCTATGAAAATAAAAAAGCCCCCCCCCCAAAAAAAAGGGCCTTTTGCTGGGCATTGCCCCAAAGAAATCAGCTCTTTTACCTGTAAATAAAAAAATATGAATACCCCCCCCAACAGTAAAACCCCCCACCTGGCTCCATCTTCAAGACATCCGTCGCGGAGCATCCTCTTCTTACAACGTCCAAGATGGCGTACCTTAGATTCCGATTGGCTGAATGGATTGAGCTTGCATTCTATTGGCTATTCCAATCAGCCAATAGAATGCAAGCTCAATCCTATTGGCTGATTGGATCAGCCAATAGGATGAAAGCTCAATCCTATTGGCTGATTGCAACAGGCAATAGTATTTTTTCAACCTTAATCCCGATTGGCTGATAGAATTCTATCAGCCAATCGGAATCTAAGGGACGCCATCTTGGATGATGTCATTTAAAGGAACCTTCATTCCGAAGAAGACGTCGTAAGAAGAGGATGCTCCGCGTCGGATGTCTTGAAGATGGAGCCACTCCGCGCCAGATGGATGAAGATAGAAGATGCAGTCTTGGTGAAGACTTTTACAGGCTTGGATGAGGACTTCTGCCAGCTTCGTTGAGGATGGATGTCGGCACTTTAGAAACTGTAAGTGGATCTTTGGGGGTTAGTGTTAGGATTTTTTAAGGGTTTATTGGGTGGGTATTATTTTTAGGTTAGGGTTTGGGCAGCAATAGAGCTAAATGCCCTTTTATGGGCAATGCCCATACAAATGTCCTTTTCAGGGCAATGAGGAGCTTAGGTTTTTTTAGTTAGATTTTTATTTGGGGGAGTTGGTTGTGTGGGTGGTTGGTTTTACTGTTGGGGGGGTATTTGTATTTTTTATTTACAGGTAAAAGAGCTGATTTCTTTTAAGGACCATTGGTAGTATATTGTAGGTAAGGGGTTTTATTATTTGGGGGGGGGGGGGCTTTTTTATTTTCATAGTGCTCTTAGATTAGGTGTAATTAGTTTAAATATTTGATAATTTATGTTTTATTTTGTGTAATTTACGCCTAGATTTAGAGTTCTGCAGCCAAAGGGGTGCGTAGCTAATGCTGGCTTTTTTCTGGCCGCACCTTTTAAATACCGCTGGTATTGAGAGTTCACAGAATGGCTGCGTTAGGCTCCAAAAAGGAGCGTAGAGGGACGCCATCTTGGATGACGTCATTTAAAGGAACTGTCATTCGGCGAGTAGGCGTCGGTTGAAGAGGATGTTCCGCGTCGGCTTGGAAGAAGATGGCTATGCTCCGCTCCAGAAGAAAGAAGATTGAAGATGCAGCTTGATAGAAGATTTCCTCCCGATGATGGACTTCCGACTTCAGCCCAATGATGGATTTCTTCAGTCGCCGCTTGGATCCAGACTTCAGCCCGAGGATGGACGTCACTCTTCAGCCCCCCGCTTGGGCTTGGATCAACACTTCCGAGGACCGATCGGTGAACCTGGTATGGTGAAGATAAGGTAGGAAGATCTTCAGGGGCTTAGTGTTAGGTTTATTTAAGGGGGGTTTGGGTTAGATTAGGGGTATGTGGGTGGTGGGTTGTAATGTTGGGGGGGTATTGTATGTGTTTTTTTTACAGGCAAAAGAGCTGAATTCTTTGGGGCATGCCCCACAAAGGGCCCTGTTCAGGGCTGGTAAGGTAAAAGAGCTTTGAACTTTTTAAATTTAGAATAGGGTAGGGCATTTTTTTATTTTGGGGGGCTTTGTTATTTTATCAGGGGGCTTAGAGTAGGTGTAATTAGTTTAAAATTGTTGTAATATTTTTCTAATGTTTGTAAATATTTTTTTATTTTTTGTAACTTAGTTCTTTTTTATTTTTTGTACTTTAGTTAGTTTATTTCATTGTATTTATTTGTAGATATTGTATTTAATTAATTTATTGATAGTGTAGTGTTAGGTTTAATTGTAGATAATTGTAGGTATTTTATTTAATTAATTTATTGATAGTGTAGTGTTAGGTTTAATTGTAGATAATTGTAGGTAGTTTATTTAATTTATTTATTGATAGTGTAGTGTTAGGTTTAATTGTAACTTAGGTTAGGATTTATTTTACAGGTAATTTTGTAATTATTTTAACTATTTTAGCTATTAAATAGTTCTTAACTATTTAATAGCTATTGTACCTGGTTAAAATAAATACAAAGTTACCTGTAAAATAAATAATAATCCTAAAATAGCTATAATATAATTATAATTTATATTGTAGCTATATTAGGGTTTATTTTACAGGTAAGTATTTAGATTTAAATAGGAATAAGTTATTTAATAAGAGTTAATTTATTTTGTTAGAATAAAATTATATTTAATTTAGGGGGGTGTTAGGGTTAGGTTTAAAATTAGCTTTAGGGGTTAAAAAATGTATTAGAGTAGCGGTGAGCTCCGATCGGCAGATTAGGGGTCAATAATTGAAGTTAGGTGTCGGCGATGTTAGGGAGGGCAGATTAGGGGGTTAATACTATTTATTATAGGGTTATTGAGGTGGGAGTGAGGCGGATTAGGGGTTAATAACTTTATTATAATAGCGATGTGGTCCGCTCGGCAGATTAGGGGTTAATAAGTGTAGGCAGGTGGAGGCGACGTTGTGGGGGGCAGATTAGGGGTTAATAAATATAATATAGGGGTCGGCGGTGTTAGGGGCAGCAGATTAGGGGTACATAGCTATAATGTAGCTGGAGGCGGCGTGCGGACGGCAGATTAGGGGTTAATAAATGTAGGTAGCTGGCGGCGACGTTGTGGGGGGCAGATTAGGGGTTAATAAATATAATATAGGGGTCGGCGGTGTTAGGGGCAGCAGATTAGGGGTACATAAGGATAACGTAGGTGGCAGTCGGCAGATTAGGGGTTAAAAAATTTAATCGAGTGTCGGCGATGTGGGGGGACCTCGGTTTAGGGGTACATAGGTAGTTTATGGGTGTTAGTGTACTTTAGAGCACAGTAGTTAAGAGCTTTATGAACCGGCGTTAGCCCAGAAAGCTCTTAACTACTGACTTTTTTCTGCGGCTGGAGTTTTGTCGTTAGATTTCTAACGCTCACTTCAGACACGACTCTAAATACCGGAGTTAGAAAGATCCCATTGAAAAGATAGGATATGCAATTGACGTAAGGGGATCTGCGGTATGGAAAAGTCGCGGCTGGAAAGTGAGCGTTAGACCCTTTCCTGACTGACTCCAAATACCGGCGGTAGCCTAAAACCAGCGTTAGGAGCCTCTAACGCTGGTTTTGACGGCTACCGCCAAACTCTAAATCTAGGCCTGTGTGTTTATTTTTTTTTGTAACTTAGTGTTTGTTATTTTTTGTAACTTAGTAATTTTTTATTGTAGATTTCAATTATTTGAGTAGGGTTAGGTGTTTAAATATATAATATAGTTAATTTAATTTGTAGTTTAATGTAGTTTTAGTATAACAGTTAAGGTAGATTAATTATTAGTTTAATATAGTTTAATGTAATTTAGTATAATAGGGTATATTAATTAATAGTTTAATGTAGTTTAATATAATTTAGTATAATAGGATAGATTAATTAATAGTTTAATATAGTTTATTTTAATTCTAATGGTAAGATTTAATTTATTATAAGATAGGGATGAGTTAATATTTAATATAAAGTTAGCGGGTTGTTAGGTTTAGGGGTTAATAGGTTAATTTCATTTATGGCGATGTGGTGGGCTGGCGGTTTAGGGGTTAATAGGTTTAGTAAGTGCTAGTGATGTGAGAGGCCAGAGGTTTAGGGGTTAATACCTTTAGTTGGGTCCGGGAGCGGCGGGATTGGGGTTAATAACTTTATTAGAGTTGCGGTGGGGTCCGGGAGCGGCGGTTTAGGGGTTAATATATTTATTAGAGTTGCGGTGGGCTCCGGGAGTGGCGGTTTAGGGGTTAATAACTTTATTAGAGTTGCGGTGGGCTCCGGGAGCGGCGGCTTATTTAGTTGCGGCGGGGTCCGGGAGCGGCAGGATAGGGGTTAAACATTTTAGTATAGTGGTGGTGTTTAGTGACAGTATACAAATAAAGCTGTGAAAAAGCCGAATAGCAGCGAGATTGATGACTGTTAGTTAACAACAGTCCGCTGCTCATCGCCCCGTACTTGGTGCAAGGCTTTTTGACAGCTTTTTTGTTAAATATGGAGAACGTATTCAGGTCCGCAGCAGCGATGTTAGGCGATGTCAGGCGAGCGTATTGGTGCCGTCAAATGCAAGTAAGTTGACAGATTGATAAGTAGGCCTCTAGGGGTTAATCTACCCTTTATTGGGACTTTTTCCTCTTTGGGCTAATTTTGTTAAAACACATTTAGCTAGATTACGAGTTGTGTGTTATGAGTGAAAAAGCATCGTTATTGCTCTTTTTCACTACCGCTGGTATTACAGGTGTTGTAGGTATTGCTGTACCGCACACCTTTTTGGCCATCACGCAACGTAAGTACTGCACTTTTTTCAAAGTCCTTTTTCAATGGGACTTCCACAGCGCCGGTATTACGAGTTTTGCCTGGGAGGCCAAAAAGTGAGCGGTACACTCTATAACTACAAGATCTGTACTGCCATCTAAAGTCAGTAGTTATGAGTTTTACGTGACAAAGCTTTACCATAAAACTCATAACTAAAGTGTTACAAAGTACACTAACACCCATAAACGACCTATTAACCCCTCCCGCATCACAAACACTAAAATAAAATTATTAACCCCTAATCTGCCGCTCAGGACATTGCCGCCACTATAATAAACATGTTAACCCCTAAACCACCACACTCCCGCATCGCAAACACTAGTTAAATATTATTAACCCCTAATCTGCTGACCCCAAAATCGCTGCAACCTAACTACACTAATTAACCCCTAATCTGCTGTCCCTAACATCGACGCAACCTACATTACTGTTATTAACCCCTAATCTGCTGCCCCCAAAATCGCCACCACCTAACTACACTTATTAACCCCTAATCTGCTGCCACTAGGTAGATTAGTTATTAAATAGTTATTAACTATTTACTAACTACCTAGTTAAAATAAATACAAACTTACCTGTAAAATAAAACCTAATCTATCTTACAGTAAAACCTAACATTACACTTAAATTAAATAAATTACATTAATCAAATACAAAATTAAACACTGAATTACATAAAATAAAAAATAAATTATCAAATATTTAAGCTAATTACTCCTATTCTAATAGCCCTATCAAAATAAAAAAGCCCTCCAACATAATAAAACCCCTAGCCTAAACTAAACTGCCAATAGCCCTTAAAAGGGCTTTTTGCGGGGCATTGCCCCAAAGATATCAGCTCTTTTACCTGGCAAATAAAAATACAAACAACCCACCACCCACACAATCAACCCCCCCAAATAAAATTCTATCTAAAAAACCTAAGCTACCCATTGCCCTGAAAAGGGCATTTGGATAAGGACTTCGCCGGCAGGATGAGGATGGATGTCCGGTCTTCCAAAACTGTAAGTGGATCTTCGGGGGTTAGTGTTATGTTATATTAAGGGTTTATTGGGTGGGTTTTATTTTTAGCTTAGGGTTTGGGCATGTGAAAGAGATGAATGCCCTTTTAAGGGCAATGTCCATCCAAATGCCCTTTTAAGGGCAATGTCCATCCAAATGCCCTTTTCAGGGCAATGGGTAGCTTAGGTTTTTTAGATATAATTTTATTTGGGGGGTTGGTTGTGTGGGTGGTGGGCTTTACTGTTGTGGGGGTTGTTTGTATTTTAATTTGCCAGGTAAAAGAGCTGATATATTTGGGGCAATGCCCTGCAAAAGGCCCTTTTAAGGACTATTGGCAGTTTAGTTTAGGCTAGGGGTTTTATTATTTTGGGGGGGCTTTTTTTTATTTTGATAGGGCTATTAGATTAGGAGTAATTAGTTTAAATATTTGATCATTTCTTTTTTTATTTTGTGTAATTTAGTGTTTATTTTTTTTTGTAATTTAGTTAATTGTATTTGAATAATGTAATTTATTTAATTTTAGTGTAATGTTAGATTATACTGTAAGACAGGTTAGGTTTTATTTTACAGGTAAGTTTGTATTTATTTTAACAAGGTAGTTAGTAAATAGATAATAAACTATTTAATAACTAATCTACTTAGTTAAAATAAATACAAACTTACCTGTGAAATAAAAATAAAATCTAACATATTTTAATGGTAAGCAAGCTCAAAACATAGACGGCTAGATTACGAGTTTGGTGTTAGAAGCTGTGCGGTGCTAACAAGCAGTTTATGCTCACCGCACACTTACAGACAGCGCTAGTATTACGGGTTTTTCCAAACCCGGCGTTAACCACAAAAAAGTGATCGTAGAGCAAAATTTTGCTTTACATCTCATCTCAATACCAGTGCTGCTTATGTTAGCGGTGAGCTGGCTGAACGTGCTCGTGCACGATTTCCCCATAGGAATCAAACACCTGAAAAAAGCAGCGTTTAGCTCCTAACGCAGCCCCATTGATTCCTATGGGGAAAATACATTTATGTCTACACCTAACACCCTAACATGTACCCCGAGTCTAAACACCCCTAATCTTACACTTATTAACCCCTAATCTGCCACCCCGACATCGCCGACACCTACATTATATTATTAACCCCTAATCTGCCGCTCCGGACACCGCGGCCACCTATATTATACTTATGAACCCCTAATCTGCTGCCCCCAACATCGCCGACACCTACATTATATTTATTAACCCCTAATCTGCCACCCTAATGTTGCCGCAACCTACCTACACTTCTTAACCCCTAATCTGCCACCCCCAACGTCGCCACCACTATATTAATGTTATTAACCCCTAAACCTAAATCTAACCCTAACACCCCCTAACTTAAATATAATTTAACTAAATCTAAATAAAAATAACTATCATTAACTAAATTATTCCTATTTAAAACTAAATACTTACCTATAAAATAAACCCTAAGCTAGCTACAATATAACTTATAGTTACATTGTAGCTAGCTTAGGGTTTATTTTTATTTTACAGGCAAGTTTGTATTTATTTTAACTAGGTAGAATAGTTATTAAATAGTTATTAACTATTTAATAACTTCCTAGTAAAATAAATACATATATACCTGTAAAATAAATCCTAACCTAAGTTACAATTACACTTAACACTACACTATCATTAAATAAATTACCTAAATTAACTACAATTACACCTAACACTACCACTATAATTAAAATAATTCCCTCTATTAAATAAAATTATCTAAAGTACAAAAAACAAACAAACACTAAATTGTAGAAAATAATAAAAAAATTACAAGATTTTTAAACTAATTACACCTAATCTAATCCCCCTAACAAAATAAAAAAGCCCCCCCAAAATAAAAAAAGCCCTACCCTACACTAAATTACAAATAGCCCTTAAAAGGGCCTTTTGCGGGGCATTGCCCCAAAGTAATCAGCTCTTTTACCTGTAAAAAAAATTACAAATCCCCCCCAACATTAAAACCCACCACCCACACAATCCTCGAATCTAAAGAAATTATGTGTTAACAAAAATTTGACAACCCTAACAATATAATCCTGAAAACCAGTTGTATAATTGGTAGAGTTGTACAAAAAGAATTCAATTGCTTTGATACCCTCTGAGTGGGGAATGGAGGAATATAATGCAACAGCATCTATAGTACGCCATATTGACCCATTTTCCCATTTTACTAACCAAATTCAAAACATGTTTGATATCCTGAATAAAGGACGGTAACGAACAAACCATAGGCTGCAAAATTGAATCAAGCCATTGTGAAGAATGCTCAAGCAGGGAATCTATTCCGCTAACTATTGGTCTACCCTGAACGTTGGTAACAGATTTGTGGACCTTCAGAAGATGGTGGAACCTTGGTGTTTTTGGACATTTTACATCAAAATATTCGGCAGTTTTTTTATCCAGAAAACCATGTTCCACACCATCATCCAAAATGTCCACAAGCACTATTTTTGTATTTAGTAGAGGGATCCCTAAGCAAAACTTCCTAATCATGTGGATTACACATCTCAGGGCTTCAGAAACATAATCCCTTCTATCCATAACCATGACAGACCCACCTTTGTCAGCCTGGCGTATAACCAACTGAATTGAATATAATTCAGTGTCTATGGCCTCTAGGTATCAAGCCGTCAACCGCAAATACGCTGGAATTCCGCAGGGTATTTGTGGCAAGGCTGATTCGCTGTAGTTATCAAGCCCTACAGACCGGCAAAAGTAGAATCTAGTGACGTAAGCTACGATCCGCCGGTCTCAGTCCGACACAGATCGATCCTTATGTCACTCCACATGTGACGAACCCAAGTTCGGCACAATCTGATTACTTTTGCTAGTTATCAAAGAACTAGCAGGTACGCTCATCACTTTTCCGGCCCAGCGTACCTGGTTTTCAATCCGCCGCCCTGGAGGCAGCAGATCCCATAGGAATCAATGGGAGTCTGATAGCAGCGAGAGCTCATGTTCGCTGCTGCCCGATATCCCATTGATTCCTATGGGAACGTCTGCACCTAACACCCTAACATGTACCCCGAGTCTAAACACCCCTAATCTGTCCCCCCTACACCGCCGCCGCCTACATTATACTTATTAACCTCGAAACCGCCGCTCCCGGACCCCGCCGCAACTAAATAAACTTACTAACCCCTAAACCGCCGCTCCCGGGCCCCGCCGCAACTAAATAAACTTACTAACCCCTAAACCGCCGCTCCCGGGCCCCGCCGCAACTAAATAAACTTACTAACCCCTAAACCGCCGCTCCCGGGCCCCGCTGCAACTATAATAAATATATTAACCCCTAAACCACCGCTCCCGGACCCCGCCGCCACCTACATAATACCTATTAACCCCTAATCTGCCGCCCCCTATACTGCCACCTATATTAAATTTATTAACCCCACCCTGCCCACCATATACCGCCGCCACCTATCTTAAAGTTATTAACCCCTATGATGCCCCCCTATACCGCCACCACCTATCTTAAAGTTATTAACCCCTATCCTGCCCCCCCTATACTGCCGCCACCTATCTTAAACTTATTAACCCCTATCCTGCCCCCCCTATACCGCCGTCACCTATCTTAAACTTATTAACCCCTAATCTTCCCCCTATACTGCCGCCACCTATATTAAACTTATTAACCCCTATCCTGCCCCCCCTACACCGCCGCCACTATATTAAACTTATTAACCCCTAAACCTAAGTCTAACCCTAACCCCCCCCAACTTAAATATTATTTAAATAAATCTAAATAAAAATTACTATTATTAACTAAATTATTCCTATTTAAAAATAAATAGTTATCTTGTAGCTATTTTAGGATTTAATTTTATTTTACAGGCAACTTTGTATTTATTTTAACCAGGTACAATAGGTACTATTTAATAACTACCTAGCTAAAATACTTACACAATTACCTGTAAAATAAATCCTAACCTAAGTTACAATTAAACCTAACACTACACTATCATTATATTAATTTAATAAATTAACTACAATTACCTAAAATTAAATTCAATTAAATAAACTAAACTATAGTACAAAAACAAACAGACACTAAATTACAGAAAATAAAAAAAGAATTACAAGAAGTTTAAACTAATTACACCTAATCTAAGCCCCCTAATAAAATAATAAAGCCCCCCAAAATAAAAAAAATGCACTACCCTATTCTTCATCCAAGCGGGGCAAGAAGAGGTCCTCCATCCGGCCAAAGTCTTTATCCAACTTGGCAGAAGAGGTCCTCCATCCGGTAGAAGTCCATCCAAGCGGTGTCTTCTATCTTCATCCAACCGTGGCTCCATCTTGCAGACCTCCAACGTGGAACATCCTGCTGGCCTGACGACTACACGACGAATGAAGGTTCCTTTAAGGGACGTCATCCAAGATGGTGTCCCTCGAATTCCAATTGGCTGAAAGGATCAGCCAATCGGAATTAAGGTAGGAAAAATCTGATTAGCTGATTCAATCAACCAATCAGATTGAAGTTCAATCCGATTGGCTGATCCAATGAGCCAATCAGATTGACCTCGCATTCTATTGGCTGTTCCAATCAGCCAATAGAATGCGAGGTCAATACGATTGGCTGAATGGATGTTATGATAGGATTCTATAAGCCAATCGGAATTCAAGGATGACATCATTTAAAGGAACCTTCATTCTATGTTAGGACTTCATTTGAAGAGGATGCTCCGTGTCAGCTGGATTGAAGATGGACCCGCTCTGCTCCAGAAGGATGAAGATAGAAGATGCTACCTGGATGAAGATTTCTGCCGTCTGGAGGACCTCTTCTGCCCCGATCGGATGAAGACTTTGGACCCTCTGGAGGACCACTTGTGCCTGGCTGGGTGAAAACGGTTCAAGGTAGGGTGATCTTCAGGGAGTTAGTGTTAGGTTTTTTAAGGGGGGATTGGGTGGGTTTTAGAGTAGGGATGTGTGGGTGGTGGGTTGTAATGTTGGGGGGGTATTGTATTTTTTGTTTACAGGTAAAAGAGCTGATTACTTTGGGGCAATGCCCCGCAAAATGGGCCCTTTTAAGGGCTATTTGTAATTTAGTATAGGGTAGGGAAATTGTTTTATTTTGGGTTTTTTTTTTATTTTATTAGGGGGATTAGATATGGTGTAATTAGTTTAAAATTCTTGTAATTCTTTTTTTATTTTCTGTAATTTAGTGTGTTTTTTTTTCCATAATTTATTTTATTTTATTTAATTGTAATTAATTGTAGGTAGTTTAGGTCATTAGTTTAATGATAATGTAGTGTTAGGTGTAATTGTCACTTAGGTTAGGGATTATTTTAAAGGTAATTTTGTCTTTATTTTAGCTAGGTAGTTATTAAATAGTTAATAACTATTTAATTACTATTGTACCTAGTTAAAATAAATACAAATTTACCTGTAAAATAAATATAAACCCTAAGCTAGCTACAATCTAACTATTAGTTATATCGTAGCTATCTTAGGGCTTATTTTATCGGTAAGTATTTAGTTTTAAATAGGATTAATTTATTTAATGATGTTAAATTTATTTCATTTAATTTAAATTATATTTAAGTTGGGGGAGGTTAGACTTAAGGTTAGACTTAGGTTTAGGGGTTAGTAAATTTATTATAGTAGCGGCAACGTTGGGGTCGGAAGATTAGGGGTTAATAAATGTAGGTAGATGTCAGCAACGTTGGGGGGGGCAGATTAGGGGTTAATAAAATTTAACTAGTGTTTGCGAGGCGGGAGTGCAGCTGTTTAGGGGTTAATACATTTATTAAAGTGGCGGCGATGTCCAGTCGGCAGATTAGGGGTTAATAATTGTACGTAGGTGGCGGCGAAGTTGGGGGCAGCAGATTAGGGGTTAATAAATATAATGTAGGTGTCGGCGATGTTAGGGGCAGCAGATTAGGGGTTCATAGGTATAATGTAGGTGGCGGCGATGTCCGGTCAGCAGATTAGGGGTTAAAAAAATATATTTTAGTGTTTGCGATGTGGGGGGCCTCGGTTTAGGGGTTAATATGTAGTTTATGGGTGTTAGTGTACTTTTTAGCACTTTAGTTAAGAGCTTTATGTTCTGGTGTTAGCCCATAAAACTCTTAACTACTGACTTTTAAATGTGGTAGAAGTCTTGACAGGAGAGGGTGTACAGCTCACTCCTTCCAAGACTTGTAATACCGGTGTTAGGCAAATCCCATTAAAAAGATAGGATACGCAATTGACGTAAGGGGATTTGCGGTAGCCTCGAGTCGCGGAAGAAAAGTGAGCGGTACACCTGTACCTATCAGACTCTTAATACCAGCGGGCGTTAAAAAGCAGCGTTGGGACCTCTCAACGCTGCTTTTTAAGGCTAACGCAAGACTCGTGATCTAGCCGAAAATGTTTAGAATTGCTGCTATAGTAACAATATATGAAATAAGTGATACATTTTATATGTTAAACAGTTCTCAATCTAATGTATACAATATGAGTAAAAGATTGTGATACTCATTAAGAATATAGAGCAAAGGAACAATTACAGAACACTATAAAAAGAGCCATTTACATTCTCATTGATATTGCTTGATAAAGGCTGCGAGAGGCAGCTGAAACATGTTGCAAAAATCTTTGAGGAGGATCGGAATCTACCTTTTGACCCCTACAGGTACCCGTAGAGTCTAGGACATCACACAGAAGAAGTCCGTGGCCAGTTCTGTACTTGTTTTACAGCAGATAGATTCCAGAATCGGGACAGGGGAAAGTAAAGGTAACTTCCAGACTCTTTTTATCAGAACACTACAAAATAACTATGAAGGAAGAGGTAAAATTCTCTAACTTACGTTCTACCATACATGGGAAGGACCCACATTTGTGAAGGATCCACACTCGCTTTCACACAGACACAAGGGGATTACCCTTTTCTCGTGTCTGATATATTACTTCAAGTCTAATCAACAGAGACTAAGAGGATTTGTCTTAGCTTATTGCATCCATTGCCGTGGTTTAATTTTTAATCACAAAATATATGACTCTGAAAAGATTCCCGGCTAGATTACGAGTTTTGTCAGTAAGGCTGTGCGGTGCTAATGAGCAGTTTATGCTCACCGCTCACCTACAGACAACGCTGGTATTACGGGTTTTTACAAACCCGGCGTTAGCCGCAGAAAAATGAGCGGAGTGCAAAATTTTGCTCCACATCTCACCTTAATACCAGCGCTGCTTACGTTAGCGGTGAGCTGGCTAAACGTGCTCGTGCACGACTTCCCCATAGGAATCAATGGGGCAGAGCTGGCTGAAAAAACCTAACACCTGCAAAAAAGCAGCATTCAGCTCTTAACGCAGCCCCTTTGATTCCTATGGGGAAAACTTTTAATGTCTACACCTAACACCCTAACATGAACCCTGAGTCTAAACACCCCTAATCTTACACTTATTAACCCCTAATCTGCTGCCCCCGACATCGCCGACACCTGCATTATATTATTAACCCCTAATCTGCCACTCAGGACACTGCCGCCACCTACATTATACTTATGAACCCCTAATCTGCTGCCCCCAACATCGCTGACACCTACATTATATTTATTAACCCCTAATCTGCCACCCCCAATGTCGCTGCAACCTAACTACACTTATTAACCCCTAATCTGCCACCCGCAATGTCGCCGCCACTATATTAAAGTTATTAACCCCTAAATCTAAGTCTAACCCTAACCCTAACACTCCCCTAACTTAAATATAATTTAAATACATCTAAATAAAATAACTACAATTAACTAAATTATTCCCATTTAAAACTAAATACTTACCGAAAAAATAAACCCTAAGCTCGCTACAATATAACTAATAGTTACATTGTAGCTAACTTAAGAATTTATTTTACGGGCAACTTTGTATTTATTTTAACTAGGTACAATAGTTATTGAATAGTTATTAACTATTTAATAGCTACCTAGTTAAAATAAAGTCAAATTTACCTGTAAAATAAAACCTAACCTAAGTTACAATTACACCTAACACTACACTATAAATAAATTAATTCCCTAAACTAAATACAATTAAATACAATTATCTAAAGTACGAAAAAAACCCCACTAAATTACAGAAAATAATAAAATAATTACATGTTTTTTTTAAACTAATTACACCTACTCTAATCCCCCTAATAAAATAAAAAGCCCCAAAGTAATTAGCTCTTTTACCTGAAAAAAGTACAATACCCCCCAACATTAAAACCCACCAATGACACACCCAACCCTACTCTAAAGCCCACCCAATATCCCCTTAATAAAACCTAACACTAACCCCTTGAAGGTCACCCTACCTTGAGAAGTCTTCACCCAACCGGGCCGAAGTCCTCAACGAAGCCGGGCGAAGTGGTCATACTGGCTGATCCAATCAGCCAATAGGATTGAGCTGGCATTCTATTGGTTGATTGGATCAGCCAATAGAATGCAAGCTCAATCCTACTGGCTGATTGAATAAGCCAATAGGATTTTTTCTACCTTAATTCCGATTGGCTGATAGAATTCTATTGAATTCTATTGAAGGGACGCCATCTTGGATGACTTCATTTAAAGGAACCTTCATTCTTCAGTTGGACTTCGTTTGAAGAGGGATGCTCCACGTCGGATGTCTTGAAGATGGAGCCGCTCTGTGCCTGATGGATGAAGATAGAAGATGCCGCCTGGATGAAGACTTCTGCCCATCTGGAGGACCTCTTCTTCCCGGCTTGGATGAAGACTTCTGCCCGCCTAGAGGACCACTTCATCCGGCTTTGTTGAGGACTTCGGCCCAGTTGGTTGAAGACCTCTCAAGGTAGGGTGATCTTCAAGGGGTTAGTGTTAGGTTTTATTAAGGGGGTGGGTTTTAGAATAGGGTTGGGTGTGTGGGTGGTGGGTTGTAATGTTGGGGGGCTGATTACTTTGGGGAAATGCCCCACAAAAGGCCCTTTTAAGGGCTATTTGTAATTTAGTATAGGGTAGGACTTTTTATTATTTTGGGGGGATTTTTTATTTTATTAGGGGGATTAGAGTAGGTGTAATTAGTTTAAAAAATTGTAATTATTTTATTATTTTCTGTAATTTAGTGGTTTTTTTCGTACTTAAGATAATTGTATTTAATTGTATTTAATTGTATTTAGTTTAGGGAATTAATTTAATTATAGTGTAGTTTTAGGTGTAATTGTAACTTAGGTTAGGTTTTATTTTACAGGTACTTGTCTTTATTTTAACTAGGTAGTTATTAATTTGTTAATAACTATTTAATAACTATTTAATAACTATTGCACCTAGTTAAAATAAATACAAAGTTGCCTGTAAAATAAAAATAAACCCTAAGCTAGCTACAATGTAACTATTAGTTATATTGTAGCTATGGTAGGGTTTATTTTACAGGTAAGTATTTAGTTTTAAACAGGAATAATTTATTTAATTGTAGTTATTTTATTTAGATTTATTTAAATTATATTTCAGTTAGGGGGTGTTAGGTTTAGGGTTAGACTGAGGTTTAGTGGTTAATAACTTTATTATAGTTGCGGCAACGTTGGGGGCGGCAGATTAGGGGTTAATAAATGTAGGTAGGTGTCGGCGATGTTAGGGCAGGCAGATTAGGGGTTAATAATATTTAACTAGTGTTTGTGATGCGGGAGAGCGGCGGTTTAGGGGTTAATATATTTATTATAGTGGCGGTGATGTCCGGTTCGGCAGATTAGGGGTTAATTATTTTTTTGTGTTTGCGATGTGGGGGGGCCTCGGGTTAGGGGTTAATTGGTAGTTTATGGGTGTTAGTGTACTTTTAAGCACTTTAGTTAAGAGTTTTATGCTACAGAGTTAGCCCATAAAACTCTTAACTACTGACTTTTAAATGCCGTATCAGGCTTGACAGGAGAGGGTATACCGCTCACTTTTGGTTAGACTCGTAATACCGGCGTTATACAAGTCCCATTGAAAATATAGGATACGCAATTGACGTAAGTGGATTTGCGGTATTTCCGAGTCTGGCCAGAAAAGTGAGCGGTGAGCCTGTCATTTCAAGACTCGTAATACCAGCGGCCGTTAAAAAACAGCGTTGGGACCTCTCAACGCTGCTTTTTAAGGCTAATGCAAGACTCGCAATCTAGGTATCCATTTTTAAAAAAGGAGCAAACCCTTTTATTTTTAATCACACAATCGATATAATATTAATTTTTCTATATAATTTTGTCTTGTTCATAGGTTGGCCAACCTGAGTATAATTTTAATACATGCACTTTGTTTTTAATGTTGTTTATATAATTATATGTGTCTGAAATTCTTATCCTAATTTTTATTTATATAAAGAACTGTTATTTGATATACACTTCTTTGCACTCCTTTCCTTTTTTGTTTTCTCTTTGGGAATTTATTAATATCCACACATACTTAAATCAAGGTCCTATAGAGAGATATTAGCCTTAGGAGTACTCTCTTTAATATATATCCAATTTTGTTACATTACATTTTTTGTTTTGTGAGGGTGACAAATATTTTGTGTAAGTGGAGCTTATCTAATTACCGGCGCATAAGAACATCCCATCTGTTAAGATATTCAGTGGTACAAGTACAATTAGGGCATTAGGACAGTGGGCATGGTGATGGGTGGAAGAAGAGGTGAGAAGAGCCTGAGTCAGTTGGGTAAGGAAAGTGAATGGATTATAGTTGACGGGAGAGGCATATCCTTCCTAGGGCTTAAAGGGACACTAAACCCAATTTTTTATTTTGCTTCATTCTTTAGATATATTGTTGAAGAAATAGCAATGCATATGGGTGAGACAATAACATGAGACATCTATGTGCAGCCGCCAATCAGCAGCCACTGAGCCTATCTAGATATGCTTTTCAGCAAAGGATATATAGTGAATGTAGCTAATTAGATAATAGAAGTAAATTAGAAAGTTTTTTTTATTAAATTGCATGCTCTTTCTAAACCAGGAAAGAAAAAAACATGGGTTTCATGTCCCTTTAAAGTTCCTGTCAGATGGAAAGTGGGAGAGGGAGGGAGGAAGTGTAAATAAGTAGTTTGCCATTGCAAGCAGGCACATCTATAGAAGGCTGTAAACGTATTATGAATAGTCAAAGACTGCAGGGCCACAACAGTTGTAAATGGAATGCCCCAGATCACAAAAGGGAGAGCATTGTGCTACTGGCCCTTCTACTTTGAACACCTCTGCTAAATCTTGGAGAGGGCAAGCCAAATAGAGAACCCAAGCATCAGAATCTATGTCTGTAATTTCCTCTGGGGAGAAATGAGGAGCACTGTTTTTTCTTTAGTAAGAACATAGTTTATTGACAGCATTAAACCATTTTCATAGCTGCCATTATGTGGTTCAGTAAAAACCTGATAAACGAAGAGCAACAGGTCAAAGGACCATGTGGTGATCCATAAAAAGCAGTAACCTGCATATAATGTAATGATCTTTTTAGGGTTAGATGTAGAGCTTGTGTGCAGGGTCAAGGGGAACACTGAGACAAATAAGATTCACCTCTGATGCACAAATAATATAGGAGCCCCTGGGAGTTCGAAGTAACGGGAAGGGGCCTTGACCGTTGGAGGAATAGGCCTAGTGTGTTTGGATTGGTTAAGAAAGGGTAATGGGCGGGGTTAGCACGCGCTACTACGCACTTAAAGAAAAGAGCGGGAGTATCTGTCATCAGATTGTTAAGAAAATTTCTGTGGAAAGTGCTCGTCGTTGGAGGTATTCGCTATGGCGCAGTTTGATGCTCTTTTAGAGCAGCTTAAGGTGGAAGCCGCTAAAATGGGCCCTACCTGGCTCGAAGAAAAGTTACGTCCTCTGTTTGTTTTGGATATCAGTGTGAGGGCCGATAAAGAGGATGCTTCTACTAGACCGGTGAGGCATTCTAGGCCTCCGGTCCGTCTGGATCCGGATTTGGAAGGCAGTAACGGTGGCCGGAGGAGATCCAGCCCCAGTCCGGGGTTAAAGGCGACCATGAAGAAGAGAACAGGTTCCGGTTCTGGGAGTTGGCAGGTCGGAGCGGAGAACAGGGATCCTGCTATACCATCCAGCAGTAGTGCTTCTCTACCGGAGCAAGTGAAAGTATCTGAAAAGGAGTGTGATTCTTTGCCTAAGGGTAAGACGGCCAATTTAGGCCAGAAAGAGGCTGTTAAAGGAAAGAGGCAAGTTAGTAAGGGTGACGGCTCATTGAGGCCTAGCTTAGCGGGTGTTAGTAACAAGCAAGTGAGTAGTGTTAGGTCAGTAGGTGTTTTAGAAAGACAGAGGGGCTAGGATAATAGGGAGGCAGGGGTTTCAGGCTTGTCTGTTTTATCACAGGTGGTTGTGGCGCAGGTACATAATGTTCCAAAGATGGCCCAGGTTTTGAGGCCTAGTAGCAGTTTTGAGGAGCAGTCTTATCGAGTATTAGATGAGAGAGTTAAGGGGGTTGAAGTAAGTGAGAATCAGCATGATACGGAGGCTGGTACTGGCGATGAGGAATTAACCTTATATTTGGATTCTTCTGAGGAGGATTGGGTCACAGCCTGTGAATCCTCCGGGTTTCTTGGTGGTGGGAAATGACGGCCTGCGTGGGGAAGCTTATGGCCTTCAGGAATCCTGGACGGATAATATCAGGCTTGATATAGAGGACGGCGTTCCGATGGCGGGACGTCCTAATTCAAGGGGAGAAGAAGCAGGGGTGAGTACGGCCAACAATTTTAATTTTGGCCATCAGGGGATTTTGGGAAGGAGTCATAGCAATACATTTAATAGTTCGGTTAATTCTGTTCAACGTCCAAACAGGTCTGGGAAAGGTAGAGGTAGACAGCGCAAGAGGTATGGGGACTCAAGGGGGAATTGTCAGAAGTTACAGCTTCTAAGAGGGGTAGAGGGGTTTTAGTTAATAATAGGTTGGGTATGTCTACGGCTAGTAGGGGTATTGGTGTTTGGGCACCTTCGGGGGGTTTGTCACATGTTTCTGTTTTGCAGGCTGTAAGAAGTCAACAAGTGATGGCTAATACGGAACCTATGACTTCTGGGTTCCAGAGTAGGGAGTAGGTCACGGCTGCATCTCAAGTGGATCAGTCTGCTGCAGCTCAGGATCTTGGAACAGGTAATGGGGGATCTGGTGCCGTGGAAGTGAATGTTGGGGTTGAAAAAGTAGGGGTGAATGTTGATCCTTTATCAGTAACTGTTGTAGCGGGTTTAAGGGAGCTGTTAGCCAAGTTAGAAGGTGCTAACACTCCAGGAGGAGTCGCCAATTCGTGGGTTCCTCCTGGATCTGCATTGCAAAATGTGTCAGTAGTGAGTGCTGTTGAGGGAACTAAAGATGTAGGATCAGCAATTCAGGCTCAAGCAGTTGGATTGCCCCAGTCAAAAGTGGCTAATGTTGAGAATAAAGGGTTAGGGGGCCCTGAACTTAAAATTGCTGACACGGCTTTGGCTAGGTCTTGCTAGTATTCTATTGGGCCTTTAGGTATGCACTTGACGGTCGAGTTAAGGGAAAAAATATGGAAGAGGGAATTTATTGAGTTATTTTCTCTGCTTCCTCTTGACCAGTCTTTTGAGATATCTGAGGATTCAAAGAAAGATGCGTCAAAGAAGGAAGAAGAGGAGAGGAAAAAATGGTACAGAAAGTTACCTAAAACCTTTACTAATTGGTTCCAAGCTTTTGTTATTTATGCCAGTGTATTTGCTGGTAAGTTTCCTGATCAAGGTGTGGCCCTCTTTTGTTATTTAGATGAAGTAGCTGCTGCTCAGAGAACATATGGGGGTATGGCTTGGTGGGTTTATGATGAACAATTTAGACAACGTTTGTCGGTTAAGCCTGAGATGAAGTGGGATGATCGTGATATGGGCCTTTGGCTAAAGATAATGACCCCGTTAAGGTCTTCGCAGCCTTTTCGTGGGGGAGCCGGCAGGTCACTTCAGAGTGGGTCGTCGGCAACAGTTAAAAAAGGTTTCTGCTTCGCTTTTAATGAAAAGATTTGCAAATGGGTATCAGCTTGTAAATTCAGACATGAGTGTTCAGGGTGTGGGGGCACTCACTCTTTCTCCAAGTGTTTCAAAAAGAACAAATTGGGTGGAACCCAGGAGTTGTCTGAAAAAGGGAGTAACTCCGGTGATGTTAAGTGGGATGGAGCTGTGGCTCTTACTTTACGCTAAACAGAAGGGCTTTAGGGAAAAAGGTTTGTTATTTTTTCATGGTTGAGTATGGTTTTAAAATTCCATCTTCTGGGGGAGTTGCACATTACAGAGGTAATCTTAAGTCAGCTAGGGAATGGCCAGATGTTGTTAAGAGTAAACTTGAGAAGGAGGTTTTGTTGGGTCGAATGGCTGGGCCTTTTAAAGTTTCCCCAATCCCCCATTTGAGTATTTCACTCTTGGGTGCGGTCCCTAAGAAAGAACTGGGTAAATTTCATCTTATTCACCACTTGTCTTTTCCAAAGGGTGGGTCGGTGAATGATGGCATTCCGTAAGAATTATCGTCAGTGTCTTATACATCTTTTGACATGGCAGTTAAGTTGGTAAGGGAGGTGGGTCAGTTTGCTTTACTGGCTAAGGTTGATATTGAGGCAGCCTTTCGATTGCTTCTGGTTCATCCTTCTTCCCACTATCTCTTGGGTTGCTGTTTTGATGGATTTTTCTATGTTAACCTTCGCCTTCCGATGGGCTGTTCTATTTCCTGTTCATTGTTTGAGTGTTTTAGTTCTTTTTTGGAATGGGTAGTTAAGGTTAAGTCAGGATTTTCTTCTATTGTACATTATCTTGATGATTTTCTTTTTGTTGGTCCTCATGAATCGGATGTTTGTTTGAAGTTAAGGGATTGTTTTTATTTAATGGCATCTGAATTTGGGGTTCCCATTGCAATGGAAAAATCTGAGGGTCCAGTTACGGCCCTTAATTTTTTGGGTATTACAATTGATTCAGAGAAAATGGAATGTAGGTTGCCTTTGGAAAAGATTGTGGATTTGTCTGAAATGATTCAGCGCTTTCTTGGTGTTCGTAAGGTGACTTTGCGTGAAATGCAATCACTGTTGGGAAAATTGAATTTTGCTTGCAGAATCATTCCCATTGGGAGAGTTTTTTCTAGAAGAATGTCATTGGCTACATCTGGTGTTAGCAAGCCTCATCATTTTGTGAGGGTTAAAAAAGGACACAAAGACGATTTGAGGGTTTGGTTAGAGTTCCTTAAAAATTTTAATGGAGCTGCAATATTTATGGAAGCTCGGATCTCCAATGTTGATTTGGATTTGGTAACGGATGCAGCTGGTGGTGTTGGTTTTGGGGCTTATTTTCAGGGTCAATGGTGTGCGGATGTGTGGCCCCAGGATTGGGTGGGGCTTGGATTAACTCGAAATTTAGTATTTCTTGAACTATTTCCGATACTGGTAGCTTTGTTTGTGTGGGAGGATGATTTAGTTAATAAATCTATATTATTCCACACAGATAATATGGGTGTTGTTTCTGCTATCAATTCGTTATCTGCGTCCTCATTGCCAGTTTTGCGTTTATTGAGAGTACTGGTTTTGAAATGTTTGATCATGAATGTTTTTGTCAGGGCTAAACATATCCCTGGTAAGTTCAATTTGATAGCAGATGCTTTATCTTGTTCACAGTGGAGTCGTTTTCGGGAGCTGGCTCCTCAGGCAGATGTGGTTGGAGCGAAGTTCCCGGATCAATTATAGAAGCTTGGGGAGGAGGATTGGCTGAGTTAATTAATAATTCTTTGGCTCCAGGTACTTGGTCTTCTTATGTATCAGTCTGGAGAGAATGGGAAATGTGGTTAGGACAGGCTGAACTCAAGGAGGGGTCTGACGATGTCACAGGTTGCTTATTGGAATGGATGTGGCATTGGGGAACTTTGGGTTTGTCAGCATCTAATATGGATTAAAGATTGGCTGCCCTAGCTTTTAGATTCCGTTTATTAGGTTTGTATGACATTACAAAGGTTTTTTTGGGTACGTCAGATCCTTAAAGGTTTAAAGAAGAAGGCGAAGAGTATAGACAAGAGAAGGCCTATTACATTTACTTTGCTGGAAAAGATTTGGGTAGTACTGGCTGATATTTGTTCATCAGCATTTGAAATAACATTGTTTAGAGCGGCCTTTGTCTTGGCCTTTTTTGGGGCTTTCAGGCTATCTGAATTGGTTAGCCCTAGCAGGAGAGTTTCGGGGGGGTTACAAAAGGAAGATGTAATATGGGATGAGAGTAGGGTTGAAATTTTACTGAGGAGTAGTAAAACTGACATTTATAAAAAAAGGCAAGAATATAGTGCTTTTCCCTAGTGGGTCAGCGGTATGTCCTTGTCAGGTAATGATGCATTATGGGTCTATTTGGCCTTTGCAAGATGGCCCATTGTTGATTCACTCAGATGGTTCATTTTTGTCGCAGTATCAATTTAGAGCCATTTTGAAGGGATCAATTGGTTTATTGTGTTTTAATCCATTAGAGTTTGGGTCCCACTCATTCCGTATAGGAGCTGCTACTGAAGCTTCTATTCTAGGTCTAAAGGAAGATATAGTTAAAAAGATTGGTAGATGGGGTTCAAATTGTTATAAATCTTACGTTAGGCCTGATTTGAGAGTTTACATTTAAAAAAAATAAAAAATAATAATAATATAGAATTTGGAGAATGTTGTGGGAATGCCTGAGCAAATAGTAACCTGAATGTTTTTCTTTTATTTCTTGTATTTCAGGTGTGAGGATCGTATGGGTGATGAGGCATTCATTTATATATTGGGCCAATGCTGAGGCCAGTAAGAAAATGGGCAGCCTGCAGCTCGGGTGTCCAGTTGGTCAATGGGAAGTCAAATGGTTTGGGATTAGGGGCATGTGTTGGGAACTTTTGTTTCCAGTATTTGTTGATTACAGCAAGGTTTTCCATCACCCTGATGTTTTAGTGTTGCATTTGGGAGGGAATTACTTGGGTATTATTCCTCAGAAGGAATTAGTAAGAAGAATAAAAAGAGATTTGGGCAATATTAAAGATCTTTATCCTGAGATAAAAATAATTTGGTCTCAGATTACTCCTCGTCTAGTGTGGAGATCAGCATGGGATTATGATAAGCTTGAAAAGAGCCGTAAAAAAGTTAATAAAATAATTAGTTCTTTTGAAAGAAGGTGGGGAGGGTGTTGTTTTTCACCCAGATTTTGAAGTGGGAGGGGCTGAGGAATTTTATCTAAAGGATGGGGTTCATTTTAATCAATTTGGGCTGCAGCTATTCCTGTTTGACATAAAAGAAGCTTAGGGAAAAATTTTGGGTTTGGCGGGACTGGGCTGCGTGGGCAGACCAGTCGGTGGTGGGGGTGCTAGTTCCCAGACAAATATTTTAAGCAATATGGCCAAGTGATTTGGAGGATTTTAAGAAGTTGCCTCTCCATGGGGTGGGTGGGCAACTGGTTTTATAGGGACAAGGGGTTCCCTATTAAAGTGGAGGTGTGCTTGGTATGGACTCAACGTGGATATAGTTGAGTCCAGTTTTTGAATAACAGCCATCTTGTTTTTTGTGGGTTTGGGAACTAGCACCGCTGTGGGGAATTGACAATATGTTTTGATGTTGAATGCTATTTATGAACATCAGGTATGTTCTGTTTAAAATGTTTAAAGATGTTTTATTATATTTAATATTTAACTTATGTTATTAATAAAATAGCTGCGTCCAATTTTATACCAAAGTTGTTTGTAACTCTTATTTATATTAAGTAAGTTAATTTATAAATGTTATAAGGTTGGGCCGGGGATTGACGACTTTAAAGGTCAAGGAGCCCCTGGGAGTTCGAAGTAACGGGAAGGGGCCTTGACCGTTGGAGGAATAGGCCTAGTGTATTTGGATTGGTTAAGAAAGGGTAATGGGCGGGGTTAGCACGCGCTACTACGCACTTAAAGAAAAAAGCGGGAGTATCTGTCATCAGATTGTTAAGAAAATTTCTGTGGAAAGTGCTCCCTCCCTCCCTAAGTTTGTGGTGTTCCTTCTTTGTTTTGTGTTTGTCGTAGCAAGGCGGGGGTGCTAGTTCCCAGACAAATATTTTAAGCAATATGGCCAAGTGATTTGGAGGATTTTAAGAAGTTGCCTCTCCATGGGGTGAGCGGGCAACTGGTTTTATAGGGACAAGGGGTTCCCTATTAAAGTGGAGTTGTGCTTGGGACGGACTCAACGTGGATATAGTTGAATAACGGCCATCTTGTTTTTTGTGGATTTGGGAACTAGCACCGCTGTGGGGAATTGACAATATGTTTTGATGTTCAATGTTATTTATGAACATCAGGTATGTTCTGTTTAAAATGTTTAAAGATGTTTTATTATATTTAATATTTAACTTATGTTATTAATAAAATGGCTGCGGCCAATTTTATACCAAAGTTGTGTGTAACTCTTATTTATATTAAGTCAGTTAATTTATAAATGTTATAAGGTTGGGCCGGGGATTGACGACTTTAAAGGTCATGCAATTATATCTTTATTTGCTATTATGTGCTGTCTATCCAATGCAGTGTTGAACCATGTGTGAATGTCAAAACTTATAATTTTTGAATGCTAATGTTTAATATATAATTCCAGAATCAAATTACTAATCAATCTTGATGTCAAATTGATTGTAAAAGGATACATTGCATGCTTTTTCAATCTTATATACTGTCTGGTAAAAGAACAATCTCTATAAAAGTAAATAAAGATTGTCATTGCTAATTAATTCTACAAAGTAAGAATATCAAATGTCGATGTTTCCATTAAAATTAGGATTTAGGATTTGTCAAAAATTCCCCTTTAACTTCCCACCATTATTCAGGGTTCCCAGGGGCTTATCTGTTTATGTATAAGATAATATCACTGAGGAATATAGTGAAAACTTATTTTAAAATATAGATTTTGCAACCCCACTAAGTATTGCTTATTTCCCTTGAAAGTGTCCTGATGCCAAATATTATATGGAGCTCAGTATCGCAACAATTTTAGAAACATTTTTAGTTGTTTCAGATCATGGCTTTAAACTGTGTCATAGCAACTTATACACCAGTTCTGGAATTATATTTAAATACATTATGAGCTCTACATTACTTAGACCCCTACTCTATGGGCTCCATGTACTAAGCTATCAGCGAGGTATTTGTGAGCTTTTCCGTATAAATTTCTGCTTGCAGATAGAAGATCGAATGTACCAAGCCCTGAAATAAGTGAAAAAATTACATTTACAAGTATCGAGCGAACTTGTCCGCAACTCTTATATTCTAGCCTTTTTTGTAGCATAAAATTCCTTGCTCAACATAAATCTTGCAATAAACAATAATTACTAGACAATCTATTTCTCTGCCCGCTACTTTTTCCGAACCTATCTCGTGAATTATCCCTCGCCAGCATTTAGGTGGTGAGCACAATATTAAACAATAGGGTCTATAAGATACAGTATATGCTGTATTATGTTCTTACAATATGTTACCTATATTAAAATATTTAATAAATGTTACATTTATTTATTTTATCTTTTGGTCCAATTAAAAAAATAATTAAATTAAAATTTGGTTCTTTATTTTGTGCAATTTAGTAAACATCATAGTTAAGATTATTTACATTGATCACATACAACTACATACAACTAACTAACACATACAACTAAATGATGCAGACGTAAATTTTGTTACAATAAATAGTATACAATTTTTTTGAAGACAAAACTAATTACAACAATGTTTTTAAACTTTGGTTAACACTTAAAAAAAAACATACATACACATAGCGAAGATTTTAATCATAACAATTTGCATATGGTAACATTATTAAAACAAGTGCAATGTTGAAAATTATAGTTGACAATCACTCAGTTATAGAATCTTTACTCAATTCGTTATTTATTGACTCATGTTGTAGCACACTATGGGAATTCAATTAAAAAAATATTAACCAACATGAGCATTTTATCACAATATATTATGAAGGTTTCTTTAATTATTTACAAGAAATGAAAAATGTATTCTTTTATAACTTGATTAGTAGTGCTAGAAAAATTTGTTAGGTAAAAATTAAGAATAAATATTAGTATGTAAACAATAAAAGTAAGATATAATTATTGTTAGTATAAGTTAGCTGTAGTTTAGTGGAAGTGGAGATGAAGGTGTGCTAGGGAAGTGTAGACCTCTATCTAGGTGCCTCCTCTAACAGTTCCCAAAAAAAAAAATAGTTAAAAAGGTATAGAGGGCGGAAAAAAGCTTAAACACTTAGTAAAATATAGAATCTCTCTGTCTATTTAGACTATTATATAAAGCAAACACTACCCTTAGTAATTGAGTGTGAAGCAAGGAGTTTCACCTGGGGTGATGGAACTCACATAGGTATAATCAGGAATCTATAAATGTATAAAATCAAGTAAACTAAATATATAAACTATCTCAACCTAGTTGAACAATTATCTGTATATTGCACATATAAAATTATTTCATATGATTGATGAGGAAAAAACATTTTGTATATGGTCAAAAGGGCAATACATATAAACGATCTCTGTGTCTGTAACCTTATATCTATTGAAAAAAGGTTTAGCCTTTAACCATTGATATATGATACCGTGAATAGCAAATAAAATATACAAAACTATAAGTGAATCAAATATAATTTAATAACAAGTGCTATCTCGCTAATAGCCTAAAATATAAGTAATTTTAAAAGACAATCTATAGGGACGTCTCCCTTAAAGCTTAAAAAAATATATATATATTAAAAGTCCATAAAGCCCAGATTAATTGGTTGAGATGCTTGGTTCACCCCAAATCTTCTGAGAACAAGTACTTGTTGAAGCTGAAGTTATTCCATGAGCGGAACAGAGAGACAAAGACTGACAAAGAGAGAACAATCAAAAAGCTGAATTTGGGTCACGTGACAAACACAGAACTTGTAACTCAAATCTGTACTAACACATCGAAAAGAAAGAACAGACGCCAGAACCGGAGGGCGATACGAGCCGTAAGGAATGGTGAGAAAAGCCCTTTTAGGAATAAGGCAATATGCCAGGTGGTGAGTTCAATCGATGTCAGGACCCGCAGGCTTGTTTGTCATAGTCATCACAACAACGCTAAATGTTTGGCAAGAATACTGCTATATATCATTTGTTGCAATAACATAGCTTTTGTATCTAACCACAAGGCTGCTACTATTGTTACAATACGCACATAGACTAACATTATTTAAACTACACTCTTAGCGCTTCCACTACAGCACTTAAGTTAACAAGGAATTAACAGATTTTTCCATGTTTTAACTTTTTTCAAGGTGGTCATATGGACTTTTAATAAATATATATATACTGTACATATATTTAAGCCTTAAGAGAGACGTCCCTATAGATTTTCTTTTAAAATTGCTTATATTTTAGGCTATTAGCGAGATATCAGCGCTTGTTATTAAATTATATTTGATTCACTTATAGTTTTGTATATTTTATTTCCTATTCACTATATATATCAATGGTTAAAGGCTAAACCTTTTTTTAATATGTATGATATGATATGATATTTAGTTTACTTGATTTTATATATAGATTCCTAATTATACCTAAGTCAGTTCCATCACCCCAGGTGAAACTCCTTCCTTCACACTCAATTTCCAATTGTAGTGTTTGCTTTATATAATAGTCTATATATAATAGTCTAACTAGACAAAGAGATTCTATATTTTACTAAGTGTTTAAGCGTTTTTGTGCCCTCTATACTTTTTCACTATTAGTTTTTGTCTATCTAATGATTAATTCAAAATAATGAAGAAAAAAAAAAGGAAAATTACACAAATATTGCGTTATTCATTTTATAGTCACACGTCAATTTGATTGACAAGTATAGTTGTGATGTCAGATACAAAGATGTCCCTAAAGGAGCCTTTCACTGCTGGTGAACTTTGTATCCTAGTATATGCTATGGAACGCTATTTTCCTCATCGTATGGGAGGAGTTAGATTGGTAAAGCAGGACAGTCGTGATCATATTATATATGAAATGATAAGAAGGATGTACAGAGTTTCAAATATTAAAAGAACCAGGCGTCAGTGTCTACGCAAGTACAGCGTTTTGAAGCGTAGGGAGCCAAGATATTATAATTCTATTAAAGTCTAATAAGAACGGTATCTTTTAAGTCACAATAATAACTGTGTCATGTTTTACCTGGTTTCTGTATTGATAAATTCTTGACTTTATGTCAAATATAACTGTTAGTAATAAATAGTGTGAATAAATGAACTTATTAGTATCAATCAGCTAGTTTACGAGTTGTGCGTTATGACTTAAATTGTAGCATTATGGCCCATAATGCATCAATTTCCCTAACACAGCCATTACAAGTTTGAAAAAACCTCCATAACGCAACAAAAATCCTCATCTATGCACTAATCCATAACGATATCCAAGACCAGTAGTTATTGATATATCGCAACCAAAAACCTTTACTAATCACTTCAAAAATATTATACAAAGTACACTAACATTGTACAATAAATACATTTTTAATAACATATTTCTAAAAAATATATAACGGATCAAAGATATGAGATCTCGAGTGTTAGAAAAAAAATGCACACAAACCCATTTTACATTGACTCACATAGACATACATGAACATACAATCATTTAACTATAGATCTGTACAAATATCATCACATACATACATAAATCGCTACATACAAACAATATACAGCAGATTACGTACACAAAACATTTATGCAATAGGTAATTATCACGATTTCATGTACTTTTTGACAGAATGACATGATGTCACTCATTTAGCGCTCAACAGGAATGTTGGAAGTTTTTCTTTCAATTTCTCTCCTCCATTGACTTCTACGGGGAATACGTGTTTGTGCACGCTACTGGCCTATTTCCATAATTCACGCGATAATGTTGTCTTTTTACACTTGTAATATGGGCGTTCTACGGTGTGCACTAATTCATTCATTCTTGTGTAGGTCCCTCAATGACAAATATATCACAAATTATACTATTTGGCACTGTATTTATGTGTTTTACATGTGTGAACATCAGTATAAGGTCAAAATTATTTAGGAAATTACATTAAATCACGATCAATTGTATCATCACAAATAGAAAATCATTTTTAAGAATTAACACATATTTAAAGGGACATAAAACACAATTTTTAGATTTCATGATTCAGAGAGTAATTTTAAACAGCTTTCTCATTTACTTATATTATATAATTTGATTTATTCTCTTCATATCCTTTGATGAACATCATATCTAGATAGGCTCAGTAGATTATGATTGGATGCTGCCCATGCTGCCCATAGATGCCTTGTGCATTGCTATTTCTTTAACAAAGGATATATACACAATGAAGCTATTTAGATCATAGAAGTACATTGGAATGTTGTTTAAAATTGTATTCTCTGTCTAAATCCTGAAAGATAAATTCTTCTCTTCATATCCTTTGAGGAACAGCATATCTAGATAGGCTCAGCAGATTATGATTGGAGGCTGCACATAGATGGCATGTGCATTGCTATTTCTTTAACAAAGGATATATACACAATGAAGCTATTTAGATCATAGAAAATTGTATTCTCTGTCTAAATCATGAAAAATAAATGATGGCTTTAATGTCCCTTTTAGATCTGGATTTAAACATAATATACCATTAGGAATTTCATATAATTCAAATATATCATTAAAAATATTATAGTTGTCGCTTTTTTGTAAGGAACAACATTGCTATACTGTTTTATATAAATGAATGTATGTGGGAGAGAATCACAATACAGTACATACAGTATATATATGTACATAACACACATCACACAACAACAAAACACACATTTATCTTTTTAATCATCACACAATAATAATGCTGCAAAGTAGAACAAGAGAACAAACTATTTGAAAAGTAGACAGGCATGTAGCTAATATGACAACATCATTCTAAGCTTGAACCATAGGGATTGTATCATTAGTAGAACTTCCCCAATTGTTCGCGAACGGGCAAACCGGGCGATCCGCCATAGACTTCAATATTCAGCCGAATTTTAAAACCCACAGGGACTCTTTCTGGCCACAATAGTGATGGAAAAGTTGTTTCAAGGGGACTAACACCTGGACTGTGGAATGCCGGAGGGGGATCCATGGCAAAACTCCCATGGAAAATTACATAGTTGATGCAGAGTCTGGTTTTAAGCCATAAAGGGCATAAATCACCTAACATTCCTAAATTGTTTGCCATAACGTGCTTTAAAACATCAGGTATGATGTTGTATCGATCAGGTAGTGTAAGGGTTACGCCCGTTTCACAGTGACAGACCAAACTCCCCGTTTAAAGGGACAGTCTACACCAGAATTTTTATTGTTTTAAAAGATAGATAATCCCTTTATTACCCATTTCCCAGTTTTGCATAACTAACACATTTATAATAATATACTTTTAACCTCTGTGATTATCTTGTATCTAAGCTTCTGCAAATTGCCCCTTTTTTCAGTTCTTTTGACAGACTTGCAGTCTAGCCAAGTAGTGCTTGCTCCCAGATAACTTCTCGTGCACGAGCACAGTGTTATCTATATGAAATACGTGAACTAACACCCTCTAGTGGTGAAAAAACTGTTAAAATGCAATCTGAAAGAGGTGGGCTTCAAGGTCTAAGAAATTAGCATATGAACCAGTCGACTTCCTGACTGTGCATCTGTTGCTGGCTTACAGTTGCTGCTACAGACTGATGCTGTTTGCTATCTGTGAACATTGAATACTTCATCTTTTTTGTGCTTACTTATGCACTAATACCACCAGTCTGATCTAAAGTGAGGACACTGAAGTTCGAATCAACTCTACCATCTACACCTACCACTCAGCACTTTCAAAAAATATCCTGCGTGCTTCTCGGCACTTAAAAAGCCGATACTCTGGCTTGTGGAACGAGACAGCTAGAGTTTGAAGGCGATCGCACAAGGACCAATCAGATCACTTACCCAAGCCGGCGCCCATATAGGTGACATCACTCCGCCACGGCGGTAATTTCTCCTAACAAAATTGAAAGCCGCATTGTTTGGGGGTAAGCCTGTATCTCCTAACACAAAACAACTCCTTTTCTGGATTGCTCAAGGTACATTAGTCAAAAGGAGAGACACTTTTTGACTGTTTTCATTTATATATTTGTGGTGGCAACCTTTTTTAGTCACGGAGACGTCCATTTTTAGTTCCATAGTGTATTTTTATTGCTAATTTGTCCTGTTGTTTGTCCATTAAATTTTAGGCAGAGCCTTGATTAGCACTTAAATATTGTTGTTATCATTTATCACTTAGTTTTTGATGTTCATTTTGTAATTTTGATCTTGCACAGACTATTCGCAAGTGTGAATATTTCACTGTCACGCCACATTATTATCATTATTGAATATTCCCCTTCACACCATTTTTTATGTGTTTACACTTTTCTATACAATTTATAATTACATCCACCTATAAGGTTTTTCACTTCATTATTAGCACTATAAGCACCTTTAGCTATAGCGCTCCTGTCTACTGTAATTCCTATTGACATTTTATATATCTATGATAGGGACTCCTAGGTGTTTCAGGAGTTTAGTGTCTTCACCCTGCACTCATTAAATCTTTTCTTTGTATTTCAACTAAGAATACCAAGAGAACAAAGCAAAATTGGTGATAAAAGTAAATTGAAAAATTGTTTAAAATTTCATGCTCTATCTGAATCATGAAAGTTTATTTTGGCCTAGGCTGTCCCTTTAACGCACCGCAAACAACCGCAAACAGTCCATTTGCACAACCGCAAACTCCCCATTTGCACAAGGTTGGATACCAAGCTAGCCCTGTCCCGTTCCTTGTCCTCACTTATGTCATTGAAGGTCTCTTCCTCCACCCAGCCACATACAACACCAAGGGTCCCCGAAAGGTGACAACAAGCCCCTTGGGATGCCTGCTGTGTTTGGTCTTCCACCTCCTCAAAGCCACCTTCCTCCTCTGACTCCTCTTTTTCAGACTCCTCTCTCTGCATTATTATAAGGTGTGTTAAGTAGTACTATTCCTATCAGTTTAATCCCTGTTACATCCCCTATCAGGGGACATGTATATGGCATCAATTTTAGGAACCGGGAGATGGAAAAAGATGCTTGGTCGGTCCTCCTACTTCAAATTTGGGGCACTGCGCATGCAATCTAATGTGCCACCAGATAGGAGTGGTGTGTTAAGTAGTTCTATTCTTATCAGTTTAATCCCTGTTACGTCCCCTATCAGGGGACGTGTATATGGCATCGATTTTAGGAACCGGGAGATGGAAAAAGATGCTTGGTCGGTCCTCCTACTTCAAATTTGGGGCACTGCGCGTGCAATCTAATGCGCCACCAGATAGGAGTGGCGTGTTAAGTAGTTCTATTCTTATCAGTTTAATCCCTGTTACGTTCCCTATCAGGGGACGTGTATATGGCATCGATTTTAGGAACCGGGAGATGGAAAAAGATGCTTGGTCGGTCCTCCTACTTCAAATTTGGGGCACTGCGCGTGCAATCTAATATGCCATCATATAGGAGTGGTGTGTTAAGTAGTACTATTCTTAGCAGTTTAATCCCTGTTACGTCCCCTATCAGTGTTGTTTTTTTTTAAATGGACACTACTGTTACAACAGATATGAGTGGTGGCACTGGTTTACACTTTTCTATATAATTTATAATTTACACCCACCTATAAGGTTTTTCACTTCATTATTAGCACTATAAGCACCTTTAGCTATAGCGCTCCTGTCTACTGTAATTCCTATTGACATTTTATATATCTATGATAGGGACTCCTAGGTGTTTCAGGAGTTTGGTGTCTTCACCCTGCACTCATTAAATCTTTTCTTTGTATTTCAACTAAGAATACCAAGAGAACAAAGCAAAATTGGTGATAAAAGTAAATTGGAAAATTGTTTAAAATTACATGCTCTATCTGAATCATTAAAGTTTATTTTGGCCTAGACTGTCCCTTTAACGCACCGCAAACAACCGCAAACAGTCCATTTGCACAAATGCAAACTCCCCATTTGCACAAGGTTGGATACCAAGCTAGCCATGTCCCGTTCCTTGTCCTCACTGATGTCATTGAAGGTCTCTTCCTCCACCCAGCCATGTACAACACCAAGGGTCCCCGAAAGGTGACAACAAGCCCCTTGGGATGCTTGCTGTGTTTGGTCTTCCACCTCCTCAAAGCCACCTTCCTCCTCTGACTCCTCTTCCTCAGACTCCTCTCTCTGCATTATTATAAGGTGTGTTAAGTAGTACTATTCCTATCAGTTTAATCCCTGTTACGTCCCTATATCAGGGGACGTGTATCCATATACACGTCCCCTGATATAGGGACGTAACATCAATTTTAGGAACCGGGAGTTGGAAAAAGATGCTTGGTCGGTCTTCCTACTTCAAATTTGGGGCACTGCACGTGCAATCTAATGTGCCACCAGATAGGAGTGGTGTGTTAAGTAGTTCTATTCTTATCAGTTTAATCCCTGTTACGTCCCCTATCAGGGGACGTGTATATGGCATCGATTTTAGGAACCGGGAGATGGAAAAAGATGCTTGGTCGCTCCTCCTACTTCAAATTTGGGGCACTGCGCGTGCAATTTAATGTGCCACCAGATAGGAGTGGTGTGTTAAGTAGTTCTATTCTTATCAGTTTAATCCCTGTTACATCCCCTATCAGGGGACATGTATATGGCATCGATTTTAGGAACCGGGAGATGGGAAAAGATGCTTGGTCGGTCCTCCTATTTCAAATTTGGGGCACTGCGCGAGCAATCTAATGTGCCACCAGATAGGAGTGGTGTGTTAAGTAGTTCTATTCTTATCAGTTTAATCCCTGTTACAACCTTATCAGGGGACGTGTATATGGCATCGATTTTAGGAACCGGGAGATGGAAAAAGATTTTTGGTCGGTCCTCCAACTTCAAATTTGGGGCACTGCGCGTGCAATCTAATGTGCCACCAGATAGGAGTGGTGTGTTAAGTAGTACTATTCTTATCAGTTTAATCCCTGTTACGTCCCCTATCAGGGGATGTGTATATGGCATCGATTTTAGGAACCGGGAGATGGAAAAAGATGCTTGGTCGGTCCTCCTACTTCAAATTTGGGGCACTACGCGTGCAATCTAATGTGCCACCAGATAGGAGTGGTGTGTTAAGTAGTACTCTTCTTATCATTTTAATCCTTGTTACGTCCCCTATCAGTGTTGTTTTTTTTAAAAGTACACTACTGTTACAACAGATATGAGTTGCACTGGGGTGACACTGTGCCCTGGCAGGCAGGCAGGCACTGAAACGCACACGTGTGAAGGAAACTGACTGCTATTATTTCACAGTCAAAAAAGTGTTGTGTTTTTTTAAATGTACACTACTGTTACACCAGATATGAGTTGCACTGGGGTGACACTGTGCCCTGGCAGGCAGGCACTGAAACGCACAGATGTGAAGGAAACTGACTGCTATTATTTAACACAGTCAAAAAAGTGTTTTTTTTTTTTTTAATTGTACACTACTGTTACACCAGATATGAGTTGCACTGGGGTAAAACTGCGGCCTGGCAGGCACTGAAACACACACGTGTGAAGGAAACTGACTGCTATTATTTAACACAGTTAAAAAAGTGTTGTTTTTTTTTTAAATGTACACTACTGTTACACTAGATATGAGTTGCACTGGGGTGACACTGTGCCCTGGCAAGCACTGAAACGCACACGTGTGAAGGAAACTGACTGCTATTATTTAACACAGTCAAAAAAGTGTTGTTTTTTTTTAAATGTACACTACTGTTACACCAGATATGAGTTGCACTGGGGTGACACTGTGCCCTGGCAGGCAGGCACTGAAACGCACACGTGTGAAGGAAACTGACTGCTACTATTTAACACAGTAAAAAAAGTGTTTTTTTTTTTAAATCTACACTACTGTTACACCAGATATGAGTTGCACTGGGGTGACACTGTGCCCTGGCAGGCAGGCACTGAAACGCACACGTGTGAAGGAAACTGAATGCTATTATTTAACACAGTCAAAAAACTGTTGTTTTTTTTAAATGTACATTATTGTTACACCAGATATGAGTTGCACTGGGGTGACACTGTGCCCTGCCAGGCAGGCACTGAAACGCACACGTGTGAAGGAAACTGACTGCTATTATTTAACACAATCAAAAAAGTGTTGTTTTTTTAAATCTACACTACTGTTACAACAGATATGAGTTGCACTGGGGTGACACTGTGCCCTGGCAGCCAGGCACTGAAACGCACACGTGTGAAGGAAACTGACTGCTATTATTTAACACAGTCAAAAAAGTGTTGTTTTTTTTAAATCTACACTACTGTTACAACAGATATGAGTTGCACTGGGGTGACACTGTGCCCTGGCAGGCAGGCACTGAAACGCACACGTGTGAAGGAAACTGACTGCTATTATTTAACACAGTCAAAAAAGTGTTGTTTTTTTAAATGTACACTACTGTTACACCAGATATGAGTTGCACTGGGGTGACACTGTGCCCTGGCAGGCAGGCACTGAAACGCACACGTGTGAAGGAAACTGACTGCTATTATTTAACACAGTAAAAAAAGTGGTTTTTTTTTTTTTAAATCTACACTACTGTTACACCAGATATGAGTTGCACTGGGGTGACACTGTGCCGTGGCAGGCACTGAAACGCACACGTGTGAAGGAAACTGAATGCTATTATTTAACACAGTCGAAAACGTGTTTTTTTTTTTTTTAATATACACTATTTTTACACCAGATATGAGTTGCACTGGGGTGACACTGTGCCCTGGCAGGCAGGCACTGAAACGCACACGTGTGAAGGAAACTGACTGCTATTATTTAACACAGTCAAAAAACTGTTGTTTTTTTTAAATGTACATTACTGTTACACCAGATATGAGTTGCACTGGGGTGACACTGTGCCCTGCCAGGCAGGCACTGAAACGCACACGTGTGAAGGAAACTGACTGCTATTATTTAACACAATCAAAAAAGTGTTGTTTTTTTAAATCTACACTACTGTTACAACAGATATGAGTTGCACTGGGGTGACACTGTGCCCTGGCAGCCAGGCACTGAAACGCACACGTGTGAAGGAAACTGACTGCTATTATTTAACACAGTCAAAAAAGTGTTGTTTTTTTTAAATCTACACTACTGTTACAACAGATATGAGTTGCACTGGGGTCACACTGTGCCCTGGCAGGCAGGCACTGAAACGCACACGTGTGAAGGAAACTGACTGCTATTATTTAACACAGTCAAAAAAGTGTTGTTTTTGTTTAAATCTACACTACTGTTTCACCAGATATGAGTTGCACTGGAGTGACACTGTGCCCTGGCAGGCAGGCACTGAAACGTACACGTGTGAAGGAAACTGACTGCTATTATTTAACACAGTCAAAAAAGTGTTGTTGTTTTTTTTAAATCTACACTACTGTTACACCAGATATGAGTGGTGGCACTGGGGTGACACTGTGCCCTGGCAAGCAGGCACTGAAACGCACACGTGTGAAGGAAACTGACTGCTATTATTTAACACAGTTAAAAAAGTGTTGTTGTTTTTTTTAAATCTACACTACTGTTACACCAGATATGAGTTGGACTGGGGTGACACTGTGCCCTGGCAGGCAGGCACTGAAACGCGCACGTGTGAAGGAAACTGACTTCTATTATTTAACACAGTCAAAAAAGTGTTTTTTTTTTTTTTTAAATTTATACTACTGTTACACCAGATATGAGTGGTGGCACTGGGGTGACACTGTGCCCTGGCAGGCAGGCACTGAAACGCGCACGTGTGAAGGAAACTGACTTCTATTATTTAACACAGTCAAAAATGCGTTGTTGTTTTTTTAAATCTACACTACTGTTACACCAGATATGAGTGGTGGCACTGGGCAAGTGGGCACAGTATACGCTGTGATCCTGACACACACGCTGGCAGGCAGGCAACTGCAATTAGATTACACAGGAAAAAAAAAAAAAAGCAGACTGATGTTCTAGCCCTAAAAAGGGCTTTTTGGGGTGCTGTCCTTACAGCAGAGATCAGATGAGTCCTTCAGGACTGTAGTGGACACTGAATACACTAGCCTAGCTATCGATTTCCCTACTAAATCAGCAGCAGCTACACTGTCCCTCCTCTCACTAACAATGCAGCTTCTGAATGAATCTAAAATGGATGCTGTCCAGGAGGTAGGAGGGTCTGGGAGGGAGGGTCTGCTGCTGATTGGCTGGAATGTGTCTGCTGACTGTGAGGTACAGGGTCAAAGTATTACTCAATGATGACGAATAAGGGGCGGATCGAACATTGCATATGTTCGACCGCCGCGGCGAACGCGAACATGCTATGTTCGCTGGGAACTATTCGCCAGTGAACTATTCGCGACATCACTAATCATTAGGACTTTACTGCCCTTTTAATTAGTTTCTCATTCAATATTACATATACATAGACGAGAGGTCATATCGTCATTATTATTGCAATTTCAATGGCACATGTAAAATATTGAAATCTCGCCAATCACTTATACACCTGTATGTCAGCCGTTACTTTATCATTTTGGAACAATATTGCAGCAACATTGCTCAATCCAAATCTATGCCATGTCTATGTACACATTATAGACAAGTATGCAGTTTGAATCAAATTAGCGTGGACTTATGGTTTTTAATATAAAATCGCGTTTACAAAGTATTTGTTACGCATATGAACAAACATTACGAAGATACACTATATATGTTATATTTTACACTTTATCACTTTCACATTACGATTTATTGGTGAAAAACAAAATTTCAACAAACACAAAAAAAAACGTCCACTTTGAAAGCATTCGCGCCACTCAGATACAATCAAGTGTATACAATAAGCAATCATTACGAACACGCTACCATTGGACATTTTTGCACTATAAATCACCCAAACACCATGGCCAATACGTCACTTATGACCGACATTGTATCAAATCACTTTTGTGTGTTTGCATACCTTGTTACTCATTTCATGTTTGCTCTGCTATTTAACTTGTGCTGCTTGGCTCTGCAAATATGGACAACCCCCAGTTAGATTGTGTTGCTGCTGTTGGACAAGTTATGTACAGCAGACTCAGGTGTGCCCGGTGCCCTTAGCAGTGTTTAGCATCAGAAACACACACACATATTTTTTGCATATACTGTAGATATACTTCATCAGATAATGGAATGTGTTACTTCTGCATGCTAACGAAACAATGGTAGATATATATATATATATATATATATATATATATATACAGATAATTATACAGTGATATAATAAATTATGGGTGCTGAGTTACAGCTGTACAAGTATGATACTTAAAGGGACACTGTACCCAAAAATTTTCTTTCGTGATTCAGATTGAGCATGAAATTTTAAGCAACTTTCTAATTTACTCCTATTTTAAAATTTTCTTCATTATCTTGGTATCTTTATTTGAAATGCAAGAATGTAAGTTTAGATGCCGGCCCATTTTGGTGAACAACCTGGGTTGTCCTTGCTGATTGGTGGATACATTAATCCACCAATAAAAAGTGCTGTCCAGAGTACTGAAACAAAAAAAAAGCTTAGATGCTTTCTTTTTCAAATAATGATAGCAAGAGAACAAAGAAAAATTGATAATAGGAGTAACTTAGAAAGTTGCTTAAAATTGCATGTTCTTTCTGAATTACAAAAGAAAAAATTTGGGTTCGGTGTCCCTTTAAAAGAGATATTTTATATGACAAATACTGAAGTATAAATTAGGTGGTGAAGAAATAAAAGAAAATAATATTATATTTGTTCTCTATCCCAAACGGTTGTATGTCCATTATAGTAAACATTGCATTTTAGATTACACAATTAATGTAATCTAAAATACAAAAAGAAAATACATAAAAAACGTGTTTTATTATTTAAAAAAGTTTTTTACTTGTACCTCTGCCAACATTGGTTTCAGGAGTGCTGGTCCTTATATCAGGAATAGTATCAGCTGATGACATGGTGTGGCTATTTGTGGAGGTGCTTCAAATTAATTGTCCATGTAGGACTGCACTTCTTGTCATTGACTTAGATGACGATGTTGATGGTCTTGATGTAGCTGCGTCATTGCTATCCCTACACGTCACAGATAGAGGACGAGCTGTTTAAAAAAAAAAACATATATAGATCAGTGTTTTATATGTAAAAGGACAATACAACACAATTTAAATGTAAAATATTAAGGAATGGCATTTAATATAATTAAATTGTAACTCAGATTTTCAATATATAAGCCATTAATCAAAAGGCTTTTATTTACATATATAACATTTTCAAAAGCTAGACACTGGTATCTCATGTTGTGACCGATAACTATTTGCTATAATTAATTTAAAAAAAATGAAATCAAGGATGTAAATTTCGAAAAAAAATTGCATTTATATGTTATCACATAATTCTATTTGTTCTCTTATTATTCTTAACTAAAAGATAAAGCTTGGTCTGCTCATATGCTAATTAGATAAAACTTTAAAGATACAACTTAATTGTTGTTGTATTTAAACAATTTAATTAACTCAGACGTGATCTTGGATCTAAGCCTCTACAGATTACACAGTTATTTAGCTACTTTAACAAACAAAACTGTCCACAGCACCAGTGAAGTAAAAGGAATCTTCTTTATTAAATGTTTAAAAGCATACAAGACAGGTATGCGACGTTTCGAGACCGCAGTCTCTTAATCATGCATACACAGTAATGCACCTGTCTCTTAATTTAAAGGCAGTGTCAACCAATCACATTCAGGATCCAAGGTAACACACCTTGTGCTTGGATTAACCTTTTCATCTCTTATTTAAACATATGTACAATTGTGATTTAAGTATGTAGATTCTGCCATCCACAAATAGAGACATAAATAAAAACAATGTATTTACACTAAGAACAGGTAAATTACAGAACATAGGTAAAAAGCAGATGTACACATACAGAAATATAATTACATCTCGATTTTGCAACTCTTTTAATTTAAAGCCTTTAAACAAAGTACTGTTATTATTTTTTACAATGTATGAACTCTTTATTTTTTTTTTTAAATATCTTTTCTTTTATTGATTTTTCAAACAAACAAACAAAGAAAAATATGAAACAGGATAAACAGCATGACAAATTCAATAGTATACAGATACAGTATTTTTTCCAACATCTATAGTTTTTGGTTTAGACCCAAAGCATTGTTTATAGTTGCATATCCACCTTAACTACAGTTATAGACCCTCTAAGGTTTCACAGGTTATCACTCAAGATTTTTAGTTAGGTGTTTGAACTCTAAGATTTGTCTATTGCTGCAAGGATCAACCTATTGTTTTTTCATCCATACCACCCTAGCTTATGTACCACTCTCCCCACTTATTTAGCTCAAGGAAAGGCCTTGTGCATAAATCAAATGATCATATATTCACACCTCTCCTCTCCACCTCATTTTCCAGAGACCTTGTCCTCCCACTATATAAATATTGTTCCCATAAAAATATAATATCATGATAAAAATTCAAACGGCCCAATCTAAGGTAGTATAATCTTTCCAGTATCAAGGTATTTTTAACTAGGTCAAGCCAATGAAAGACCGAGGGTGGGTGGGTTTTCTTCCAAAATTTTGGGATAAGTCTTTTTGCGGCATTTAGTAAAATTTGATAGAGACATTTTCTAATTTTACAGGGGATATGTGGGCTGGCGTTGAATAAGACTCCCTCAGGGGAAAGGACCAAGTCAGTTCCCAGAATTTTGCCTATCTGTGTTTGGACTTGAGTCCAGAATGGTTGTAGTTTATCGCAACCCCACCAAATATGGTGCATAGTGCCCTCTTGGTCGCATCCTCTCCAGCACTTATTGCTGGCTTTTGTGAACATGTGTTAAAATTTGCTAGGGGTCAGATACCACCTGGTGAGTATTTTAATATTGGTTTCAAGTGCTGCCGCCGAATGCGCTGATCTAGCAGTTGCCTGAAACCATGAGTCCCATTGCTTGTGCGAGGCTTCTATCCCTAATTCTCCCTCCCATCTTTTAGTATAATTTGGTTTGTTGGGGTAGTGTGATCTGAGGATATTTTTATACATAAGTGATATGACTTTCTTGGGGGTTTGTTGGGCGGAACAAAGGAGTTCAAATACAGTTCGGGCTCTGAATAAGTCTTGATTATATTTGTGCATGGAAAGATAGTGGCATACCTGGTGATAGGCAAACCAAGATTGGAATTGGGTAAAGCCTTGTGAGATCAACATATCTCTCTGCACTAGTTTCCCTCTTTCCACTAGTGTGAACACGGGGGTATAGTCTAGGAGTTTTGAGGTTGTATTTACAGGTTGTTTTATCCCTATGGGACCTTCCCGAAGTGGATACATCTCTTATAGGATTCAGTCCCCTGTCTACACCACTCCACAATTCTATTTAGGGTAATTGCCATTTTATAAAAGTGTAGATTCGGAACCCCTAACCCACCTTCTTCCCTAAGCCTATATAATGTATTTTTTGCTAGCCGTGGGGGTCTACAGCACCAAATATAAGTGTCCATTATAGATTGTAATTTGCTAAGATCTGTTGTAATCCCCGAAATTGGTAAGGCCTGCATAACATACAGGGCCTTTGGTAGCAGAGTCATCTTGGCAGCAGCTATTCTCCCCAGCCAAGAGATATTCTTTTTGGGGAGCCAAGAGGTTGTTAATTGCTGAAATTCCTCTAATAGGCGGCCATAGTTCAGTTTTCGAATGGTTTCTGTATTATGGGAGAGAAAAATTCCTAGATATTTTAACGCTTGGGTCTGAATTTTATATGGGAATGTTTGTTGGATCTGTGTTACCTCCTTTTCTGTAAGGTTGATTGGATATAGTTCTGATTTATTGGTGTTTATAAGAAAATTTGATACAGCCCCAAAGGCCTGCAGAATGTTTTGTACATATGGGAGGGAGTGTATTGGATCAGTCAGGGTCATCAAGATATCATCAGCAAACATTGCTAATTTATATGTTTCTTCCTTGATAGTTATACCTTTTATGTGTGAGTGCTCACGCAATTTTACAGCTAGTGGCTCTAAAGATAAGATAAAGAGAATGGGGGAAAGCGGGCATCCCTGCCTCGTGCCGTTCCGAATTTCAAAATGGTCAGAGAGGGCCCCATTGACCTTAATCTGAGCAGAAGGGTTGGAGTATAATGCAAATATTTTTTGGATAAATGTTGAGGAGAAGCCAAATTTTTGGAGGGTGGATTGTAAAAAGGTCCAGTCAAGCCTATCAAACGCCTTTTCAGCATCTGTTGATAGGTATACTGCAGGAGTGTTTGATTTTTTAACATATTCTAATAGATTCAGTACTTTACATATATTATCTTTGGCCTCTCTCTGTGGGACGAAACCAACTTGGTCATAATGAATAAGATTGGGCAATATTGTGTTAATTCTGTTCGCAAGGATTTTGGCGTATATCTTAAGATCTACATTTAACAGAGAAATTGGCCTGAAATTAGCTGGGGTATCTGTTTTTTTTCCGGGTTTAGGGAGGACTGAAATATGGGCCTGTAACATAGAATCAGGGAAAACTACGAGTTCCGATATATGGTTAAACAGAGAGAGCAGATGCGGTACAAGTTGGGTTCTAAATAGTTTATAGTATCGGTTACTGAAACCGTCAGGGCCTGGGGCCTTCTCTGGCTTCAACTCCTTTATGGCGTCTAGTATTTCCCTCTCAGATATTGGGGCGTCTAATAGCATCGCTTCACTTTCAGTAAGTTTGGGAAGGGTTACCTTGTCTAAGTATTGCTCGCATTTTAGCTGGTGCTGAGTAAGTTGTCTATTAGGGTATAAATTGTAGAGTCTATGATAGAAATTTTTAAAGGAGTCTCCAATGGATTTTATGTCTTCTATTGTGGTGTTCAGTGGCGTTTTGAGGGAATGGATATAAGAGTTGGCACGTTGTGCTTTTAACGCCCTCGCCAGTAGTTTCCCTGTCCTATTTCCTTCTCCATAGTATTTCTGTTTTATATGTAATTGATATCTCTGGGATTCAATTTGTAAGTGTTTATTCAATTCATCTCTTTTTTCTTGAAGAATTTTAATTAAAGCTCCATCTGTAGGACGGAACTTCAAAGCGAGATCAGCTTCCAGGACCTCTTGAGCTAATTTAGTGTATTCATTAAGAGATTGTTTTCGCTTAAGGGCTTTAAGTTTAATAAATTCACCCCTAATGTAAGCTTTATGGGTCTCCCAAACCAATGCGGGTGTAACATCTGCAGTGTTATTAAGGGTAAAATAAGTGTCTAGATGTTCAGCAAATGACTCTTTTACTTTTTTGTCCGTCAGGAGAGAATTATCTAGTCGCCACAAAAAGGGCTTGATAGGGGCAGATGGCCATATCAGTTTGCACTCCACTAGGGAGTGGTCCGACCACACCGTATGCCTAATATTAACTATTTTAATTAAAGATAGGGCCATATGATCCACTAGGATGTAGTCTAGCCTCGAGTAGCTCTTTTGAGGGTTTGAAAAAAAGGAGTAATCCCTAGTGTGGGGGTGTGTATATCTCCATGCATCATGAAGTGTCAATTTCCTAATATCCCTCCAAATGGAGCAGAGAGCTTTTTGATTATGTCGGGTGGCCGGGTTGGAGCTATCTATGTCTGGTACCAGGGGGACATTAAGATCTCCTGCTACTATCAGGGGGCCTTTGGTTAAATCTGCTATTCTATTAGTGACACGTGAGAAAAACAGGTCTTGTCCCATATTGGGGCAGTATAGATTTATAATAGTTATTGGTTTGCCAAATAGTAGTCCCATTATACCTAAGTATCTGCCGTCTTTGTCTATAGATTGGAGTTGAAAAGGGATAGACTTATGTATCAATATGCTAACACCATTGACCTTTTTATGTGAGTTAGTACTATGAAAGTGTAATGGGTACTGAGTGGAGAAAAACTTAGGGATTCCCCCTGTCTTGAAGTGAGTCTCCTGTAATAGGAGTATTTTCCCTCCTCTCCCACACAGATCCCTAATGGCCATACTTCTCTTATTGGGGCTGTTAAAACCTCTCACATTCTGAGTGAGGATTTGTATGGATTGCGTGTTAACTTGGGACGGCATATTTGTTTGATACTCTCTTTAGAGATTTAGGGTGGGCCAGGTGTGTAAAACTCTGTGAGGGATGGTCGTGGTCATAATGAGTAAGTTTCATATTAAGCTGTATCCAATAACAGTATATCTGTAAATAAATAAAACAATATATCGACATAACAAACATAGCACAACTGGTGCAAACATGTAAAACGTAGAACAGTATTTTTCTTGTAGGGGGAATACAAACCCCAGTCGGGTATCATATTTTCTTAAGACTTAGTGTATATAGTGCATCTTGTGTGGCAAGACGGATGATACCATAGACACCAATTCTTTACCAGAAAACAGAGAAACGCAGCCAGGCAATTAAATATAGCCTACAGGAACTTTCCAACATAGCTAACATCATTGCATAATAACTTGGAACTAAATTAGAACAATCAGCAGGGCAGGGCCTCCGCTGGTCGGGCTGTTACCTTATACCGCTCTGTCTCCCGCTGGCATCTTCTCCACTAACCAGCAGGTATCCCATCCCCCAGAACTACATGCAGATTCCACCCTGCCCCAGCCCCCCCATCATAAAATTCCGGGGAAGGCCAGGACGGGCAGACTCCACAGCACTGGGGCGCATCTAGGACCAACAATGTTCATCATTGTATACAAGTTCAGTTATAATTGTCCCATGTGTGAGAAAGTCACTTCCCCAATGTTGCCGTGGGACCAGGAACTCGAGGTTCATTATTGACAGTCTTTGTTGTGATTTTCTTCCATTCTGTTCTCTGTGGAAGTGGTGGAGCAGGTCTAGCCTCCCTTGCCGCTGTTTCAGTGGAATCAGTAGGTGGGGAGGGTGGTGTTATCTCTAAATCTTTACAGACCTTTGGAATGTCTTCAACAGAGTTGCAGATCAGTCGTCTTCCCCTCCAAGGTATTTGTAGGTTGAAAGGGTGGCCCCATCTATATGGGATATTGCGTTGTCGCAGCTTGGCCGTAAAGTGTTTAAATTCTCTTCTCTTCTGTAGAGTTCTGGGTGTCAGATCCTCATATAGCTGAACAGGTTCAGATCTGTATTTGAGTGGATATTTCTGCCTCGCTTTCTTCATAATCTCTTCTTTGATTTGGTAGCTTGTGATTTTAACAATAACATCCCTTGGAGGCTGGTCTCCTATGGGCTTTGCTCGCAAGGCTCTGTGAAAGCGATCCAAAGCTATAGTGGCTTCAGGGTCAACCCCAATGATGAAGGTAAAGAGGCCTTGTAAATAGTCCTCCAATTCTGTTGCAGGTATAGTCTCTGGGATTCCCCTTATTCTAATGTTGCCTCGACGACTCCGATTTTCTAAGTCGTCTATTTTATTTTCCATCTGAAGTATGAGATCATCTTGTGATGCAGCCTTGGAGCGGAGGAAGGTTATATTGGAGCTGGCGAGGTCCGAGTTGTCCTCTAATTTCTCCACCCTTTGGCCGTGAACTCTTTATTTTAATCCTACAGAGTACGAGATATAAAAATTATCCTGCATAAACTATAAATAACTTTGTTTAAATGTATAACTCTAAACCTTAGGAATACACTCATGATACAACAATCAAGAGAGTTAATAGAGGGGAACTCAGACTTGTAATAAGAAGTTTTTTAACATCATACTGCCAGAAAGGGATTTAAAAGAGAGTTTGCTTAAAGGAAGACCGACAGATCCCATTCTCTGTTTAACCCCTTAGGGTACATGGAATCCAACCTGTGGATCCAAAATGCCTCTCTTTGTTTCAGAAACATTTCTCTGTCACCTCCTCCTCTGAGCACTCCCACTTGGTCAACGATTTGCCAATGTAACTGGCTAATTTGATGGCCAAATTCCACAAAGTGGCAAGCTACTGGAGCCTTATCATCTTTCTTTCTAATATTTGACTTATGTTTGTTGAGTCTATTTCTCATGCTTTGGGTCGTTTCACCTACATAGATACGGGCACATGGGCATTTAATTATATATACCACATATGTGGATTCACATGTGTAATGTGATTTCAACTTAAATTTATGACCATTTATAGGATGTACAAATTCCTTGCCCTTGATAACCGAATTACAATTACTACACCCTAAGCATGGGTAACAACCTACATTCCTCTCAGTGATATACCTTTCTTTATTTGGTCATTTAGATCCTAAGTCTGATTTTACTAGAAAGTCTCCAAGATTTTTAACACGCTTGTGGGCCATAATAGGTTTGTTCTGCAATGCTTTTATTTCTTTATTACAATCCTGGATGATATGCCAGTGCCTTCTTATAATCTTAGATATCTTATTACTGTGCTCATTATGTTGGGATATAAAGATCAATTTACCATCTTTAGCTTGTCCTGCTTTATCTCTATCCCTTACTCTATGTACATTTTGTATCTCTTGATTAATAAGCACTGCAGGATACCCTCTATCTAGAAACTTTTTGCCCATTTCCTTAAACCTAATTTTTTTGATTTCTTGCTCACTGACAATTCTGTCCACCCTAATAAGTTGACTCCTAGGTAATGAGTCCTTTAACCTGTTGTTATGAAAGCTATCATACCTTAAAAGGGTATTGCGATCTGTTTCTTTGCAATGTATATCAACTTTTAATTCAGTACCCTTTTTGTATATCTCAGTGTCAAGAAACACCATCCTTTCTTCACTTAAATTTAAAGTGAAATCCAGGCCTGCTACCTCATGATTGATCTCATCCACAAAGCGGACCAGGGAGTCCCTGCTACCCCACCATATGCCAAAGATGTCATCTATGAATCTCCACCAGGTGGCGCCATACTTCTGAAAGAGCTGGTTGCTATAGACAAATTTTTCTTCAAAAAAATTCATGTACAGGTTGGCATATGATGGGGCAGCATTAGACCCCATGGCCGTTCCCTTCTTTTGTATATACCAAGAGTCCCTGAAAATGAAATAATTATAGAATAACACCACTCTCAGTAATTCTTCAAAAAAATCAATTTGTTGCAAATTACTCTCTTGATTGTTGTATCATGAGTGTATTCCTAAGGTTTAGAGTTATAAATTTAAACAAAGTTATTTATAGTTTATGCAGGATAATTTTTATATCTCGTACTCTGTAGGATTAAAATAAAGAGTTCATACATTGTAAAAAATAATAACAGTACTTTGTTTAAAGGCTTTAAATTAAAAGAGTTGCAAAATCGAGATGTAATTATATTTCTGTATGTGTACATCTGCTTTTTACCTATGTTCTGTAATTTACCTGTTCTTAGTGTAAATACATTGTTTTTATTTATGTCTCTATTTGTGGATGGCAGAATCTACATACTTAAATCACAATTGTACATATGTTTAAATAAGAGATGAAAAGGTTAATCCAAGCACAAGGTGTGTTACCTTGGATCCTGAATGTGATTGGTTGACACTGCCTTTAAATTAAGAGACAGGTGCATTACTGTGTATGCATGATTAAGAGACTGCGGTCTCGAAACGTCGCATACCTGTCTTGTATGCTTTTAAACATTTAATAAAGAAGATTCCTTTTACTTCACTGGTGCTGTGGACAGTTTTGTTTGTTATACATTGTGGAGCTGGAGGTCGCCAGCTCGACCAATTTGCATCAAAGCCTAGGAAGGCATTGCCCTGTGCCGGTCTCATCTCACAGTGCTGTATTTAGCTACTTTAGACAGACTTGCATTTTAGCCAACCAGTGCTTACTCCTAGGTAAATCCACTTGCACTAGAACATTGTTATCTATTAGACATGTGCTTTTCTTTTCTGACAAATTCAAAATTTGGCAGAATTTTGGCCGATTCGGCGATTCGGATGCATCCGAATCGTCGAATCGGAACATCCCGAAAAATTCAGAAAAATTCAGAAAATGAATAAATATGTTTCCGAATTTTCGGATTCATTATTCATATTCGGAATTTTTCATTGTTCCTTCCTAAACCGCAGTTCCCCGACACTAACTCTAAGTCTATATTAAAGGTATAACCCTTAAACCACCGTTCCCTGACATTGCTGAAACTAACTAAACCTATTAACCCCTAAACCGCACCCCCGCACATCGCCAACACCAACTAAACCTATTAACCCCTAAACCGCTGTTCCGAAGCATCGCCGACACGAACTAAACCTATCAACCCCTAAACCACACACCCCCACACTTCGCCAACACAAAGGAAACCTATTAACCCCTAAACCGCCATTCTGAAACATCGCTGACACAAACTAAACCTATTAACCTCTAAACCGCACCCCCCACATTGCCGACACTAACTAAACCTATTCACCCCTAAACCACTGTTCCGAAATATCACCGCCACGAACATAAAATATTAACCCCTAAACTGCACCCCCCCCACATCGCCGTCACAAACTAAACCTATTAACCCCTAAACCGTCATTCCGAAACATCACCAATACTAAAGCTATTAACCCCTAAACCGCTGTTCACAAACATCACCAATACTAACTAAACCTATTAACCCCTAAACCGCCAGCCCTAAGATTGCAACATCCTAAATTAAACAATATTAACCCCTAAACCTAATACCCCCTAACCCTAAACCTAACCCTAAACCTAACCCTAACCTTAAACCTAACACCCCTATATTTAACATAATTAAAATATAACTTAATTAAAGTTACAATTATTAACTAATAATACCTATTTAAATCTAAATACGAAGTAACTTACCTATATTAACCCCTAAACCTAACATTCCCTAACTTTAAACCTAACCCTAAACCTAACCCTAACACCCCCTAACTTTAACATAATTAAAATATAACTAAATTAAACTTACAATTATTAACTAATAATACCTATATAAATCGAAATAAAAAGTAACTTACCTGTGCAATAAAACCTAAGCTAGCTACAATATACCTAATAGTTATATTGTAGCTAGCTTAGGTTTTATTTTTATTTCACAGGTAAATTTGTATTTATTTTAATTAGGTAGACTAGTTAGTAAATAGTTATTAACTATTTACTAACTACCTAGTTAAAATAAATACAAACTTACCTGTGAAATAAAAATAAAACCTAAGCTGCCTTACACTGAAACCTAACATTACAAAATAAACAAAAACTACCATTGCAAAAAATAAAAAACACTAACATTATAAAAAAGAAAAAGACATATCATTACAAAAAATAACAAGCTAAATTATCCAAAACAATAAAAATTATTCCTATTCTAATACCCTTTTAATCTTTTTTTATCTATAATAAACTACCAAGGACCCTTAAAAGGGCCTTTTGGGGGCAATTAAAAGGGACTTTGTAGGGCATTGCCCTAAAGTTAACAGCTCTTTTGCTACAAAACAAAACAAACACCCCCTAACAGTATATAATCCCCCAACCCCCAAACCCACAAAATAAAAATAAAGTAAAATATAATCTACCCATTGCACTGAAAAAGGCATTTATTTAGGCATTGCCATTAAAAGTGCATTTGGGTTTTTTGCTGCCCAAGCCCTAATCTAAAAATAAAAACCCACCTCAAAACGAAAAAAAAAAAACATTATACAAAATAACAAACAAATTATCAAAAATAATAAAAAAATATTCCTATTCTAATACCCATTTAAAAAAAAAAACACCCCAAAATAAAAAACTTAATCTAGAATAAACTACCAATGGCCCTTAAAAGGGCCTTTTGTAGGGCATTACCCTAAAGAAATCAGCTCTTTTTATGCAAAAAAAATACAAAATCCCACTAACATTACAAACCCCCACCCCCCAATCGATCAAAATAAAAAAAAACTGTCTAAAAAACCTAATTTACCCATTACCCTGAAAAGGGCATTTGGATGGAGATTGCCCTGAAAATGGCATTTAGCTCTTTTGCTGCTAAAACCCTAATCTAAAAAAAAAAACACCCCAAAAAACCTTAAGAAAACCTAACACTACCCCCTCTTTAGGTACTCACAGTTGTTGAAGTCCCCCTTGAACGATCTTCATCCTCGCGGCTCCATCTTCATCCAGGAGCTCCATCTTCATTCATCGCAGGACTGGAATCTTCTTCATCCCTGCAGAGGTGGAGTGGCGATGCGCGGAGGCGGAGATCCAGGCGAAGGTCCAAGGCAGCTCTAATTCCTATTGGCTGATTCCAACTTTTCAGCCAATAGGAATGCAAGGGACGCCATCTTAAATCGTGTACCTTGCATTGAAGATTCAGTGTACGGTGGCAACCATATGAAGAGGATGCTCTGCGCCGGATGTCTTCAGGATGGACCCGTTCTGCGCCACTGGGATCAAGATAGAAGATGCCGCCTGGATGAAGATAGAAAAGGCCGCCTAGATGAAGACTTCTCGCCGCCTGGATGAAGATCGTTCAAGCGGGACTTCAAAAACTGTAAGTAGATCATCAGGGGTAAGTGTTAGTTTTTTTTAATGGTTTTTTTGGGTGGGATTTATTTTTAGATTAGGGTTTGGGCAGTAAAAGAGCTAAATGCCCTTTTAAGGGCAATGCCCATCCAAATGCCCTTTTCAGGGCAATGGGTAGCTTAGTTTTTTTAGATAGTTTTGTTTTATTTTATGGGTTTCAGGGGTGGGGGTTTGTAATGTTAGTGGGTATTTGAATTTTTATTTCATAAACAGAGCTGATTTCTTTAGGGCAATGCCCTACAAAAGGCCATTTTAAAGGACATTGGTAGTTTATTCTGGATTAGTTTTTTTATTTTGAGGTGTTTTTTTTTTTAAATGGGTATTAGAATAGGAATAATTTTTATTATTTTTGATAATGTGTTTGTTATTTTGTGTAATGTTTTTTTTTTTCCGTTTTGGCAGGGTTTTTATTTTTAGATTAGGGCTTGGGCAGCAAAATAGCTAAATGCCCATACAAATACCTTTTCAGGTCAATGGATAGATTAGGTTTTACTTTATTTTTATTTTCTGGGTTTGGGTGGTGGGGGGTTGTATACTGTTAGGGGGTGTTTGTTTTGTTTTGTAGCAAAAGGGCTGTTAACGTTAGGGCAATGCCCTACAAAAGGCCCTTTTAAGGGCCCTAGGTAGTTTATTATAGATTAGGGTTTTTTTATTTTGGGGTGTTTTTTTTTTTTTTAAAGGGTATTAGAATATGAATAATTTTTATTGTTTTTGATAATTTAGTTTGTTATTTTTTTTAATGGTAGGTTTTTTTATTTGTTGTAATTTTAGTGTTTTTAACTAGGTAGTTAGTAAATAGTTAATATCTATTTACTAACTAGTCTACCTAGTTAAAATGAATATAAACGTACCTGTGAATAAAAATAAAACCTAAGCTAGCTACAATATAACTATGAGTTATATTGTAGCTAGCTTAGGTTTTATTTCACAGGTAAGTATGTATTTAGTTTTAAATAGGTATTATTTAGTTAATAATTGTAAGTTTAATTTAGCTATGTTTTAATTATGTTAAAGTTAGGGGGTATTAGGTTTAGGGGTTAATATACGTAAGTTACTTTGTATTTATATTTAAATAGATATTATTAGTTAATAATTGTAACTTTAATTTAGTTATATTTTAATTATGTTAAAGTTAGTGGGTGTAAGGTTTAGGGTTAGGTTTAAAGTTAGGTGGTGTTAGGTTTAGGGGTTAATATAGGTAAGTTACTTTGTATTTAGATTTAAATAGGTATTATTAGTTAATAATTGTAAATTTAATTTAGTTACATTTTAATTATGTTAAAGATACGGGGTGTTAGGTTTAGGGTTAGGGTTAGATTTAGGGTTAGGTTTAGGGGTTAATATAATTTAATTTAGGTTGTTGCGATCTGGAGGCCAGCGGTTTAGGGGTTAATAGCTTTAGTTAGTATTGGCGATGTTTGTGAATGGCGGTTTAGGGGTTAATAGCTTTAGTTAGTGTCTGCGATGTTTTGGAAAGGCGGTTTAGGGGTTAATAGGTTTGGTTAGTGTTGGCGATGTGGGGGTGTGGTTTAGATTTTTTTTTGTTTATTTTTTTCAAATTTCTTTATTACATTTTCTTTTTTTTCACAATAAGACAATACAAGAAACTGATGAGAAAAATGAAAAAGAAAATGAACATAACAAAAATGTAGCAAAAATTTGTGAAGACGCAGCTTCCCCAAAAAATAAAAAGGAGAGTCACAGCTCCCACACTTCACCTGTATTTTAACCATAATGAAAAAATATAAACAATTATAGCATCACAGCTAACAGACGAATAATTATAAAGTTCTTCGGACACTAAGTCCTAGATCTGTACCTATTCCTTCTTCCAAACATATATAATTGAACAACTGCCCGCAACAAAAAACCTAACAACGGTTTAGGGGTTTATATGTTTAGTTCATGTCAGCGATGTGGGGGGGGGTGCGGTTTAGGGGTTAATAGGTTTAGTTCATGTCGGTGATGTTTCGGAACATCAGTTTAGGGGTTAATAGATTTAGTTAGTGTTGGAAAAGTGGGGGGGTGAGGTTTAGGGGTTAATAGGTTTAGTTTGTGTTGGCAATGTTTCGGAATGGCGGTTTAGGGGTTAATAGGTTTAGTTAGTGTTGGCGATGTGGGGGAGGTTAGGGGTTAATAGGTTTAGGTAGTGTTAGTGATGTGGGGGGACGGCCATTTTCTATAAATATCAATATAAATTTTTATTAAAAAAAGTAAAAAAAACAGTCATCATTTTTGGCTTCCTTCAAGTTAAAATAAATTAGAATATGAACAACCAAGGTTTTGCTTTCAAATAATAATTAAAATAGAACAAAGAAAATTTTGTGATTCACTATAATTTTATTTTGCTGGAAAAATTCAATACATATATATTTATATTTATAAATTTGCATTATAAACCAAAATGAATCTGTTGTTGAGTGGCCCTTTAAACACTTTTTGCATAAAATTAAATACTATACAAATAAATGAAAATTATGCCCAATAAGGATAGGATGACAAAGAAGATAATAAAACATATATAAAACATATCTATTATTATATATTTTTTTCATTAAGAGATATAGTACTGTGTATAAAAGATAACGACAATGTAAGAAAATTAATTTTCAATAGAAGTGATTTTTTAGTTAAATATTAACATTCAAACTGCGTCATAAAAATTGAGCAATATAGGGCCTATATATGGAAAATGTTAAATTGAAACCAAATTATATGTTTGTTTGTTTTTAAATGAATAACGAAGGAAAAATTGAATAATGTAATTTTAAAGAGGTTATAAGAAGCTTTAAAAAAATTAATACATTTTCTAAATTAAGACATTCTTCAAAATCTAGAAATGGGCTCCATGTACGAAGCAGCGAAAGCTGTTCCTTAGCACAATGGTTGGTCATGTGTGACAGATAATATTCGGATCACTCAGAAATTTTTTGGAGAAAAAAATTGCTTTAATGCAAAAATGTCTATAAATTTACACGTGTCCGGTCAGAATAATAAAAATAAATAAATAAATAAATGATAAATCTAAAGTGGGCTGTGTGATAGAGGGACTTTCTATAAAGTAACGATACATTTTTTCACTTTTTAATATTGTTCGATTGATTAAAATAGAAAATGCGTCATTAAATATAAGGAGGATTGGCCTATATGTGGGATGACCCAAAATGTCGCCAAATAACATTGATTTTCCAACATGTTGACCTAAGACGAAATTGGCTAAACTAACAGTACTAGATAATTTTATTAGAATTAACATGTAAATAAACGATTTCAAATTAAAGAAAATTGATTTATTAAAAATTATACCTTTTAGGTCACTATCACAGTCATCTGTAATCCCGCTGATAACCTCGGGGCCTAAATGCTTGCACCAGTCTCTGCTCATAATCAGTCAAATCGGCAACATAAGCTGTTCCTCCTCCGGTAGCACGGGAAGAATATTTTTCTTTTGCCAATTTTGCTTTGGCGAATCTTTTGATGTTGTTGTACCTCTTCTTTATCTGGTCAACATCTTTTTTCCAGGTCCCTGGGCACTGACAGCATCACTTATATGAATCCAGATACTCAGGCATCGTCTCGCTAACTGCAAGTTCTATCGAGTAGATCAGACACGCTGTCGTGAGCAAATTGACCCTTTAGTACATGGAGCCCTATGTATGAATTTTATATACAAGTTTTGAATAAATTAAATGGATATTGAACACTAGATTTTTCTTTGCAGAAATGTTTTCTAGATGGTCCATTTATATAGCCCATCTGGGAGTGTTTTTGTAACAATGTATGGTTTTGCTTCTTTTTTAATAACATATTGCTGATTTTCAGACTTCTAACCAAGCCCCAGAGTTTTAGATGTATACTGATGTCTACAGATTCCTGCAGCTCCTGTTTGTATAATCTGTCTTTTCATATGGAGGGTAGGGGGGGAGTGTCTGTTGCTCCTGTTTTTCCAGCCCCTTTCACTGGATATCCCAGCCTAACCTCATCAACAGTACTAAACTTAGTACGTTTTTAAAATGTTTTATACTGGATTATTAGATCAGTATATGTGCATATTCATCTTTATAGTGTCTATTGCATGCAGTTATATGAAAATCGGTGTATAATTTTCCTTTAAATAGTATGAATGATCCATACATCCAAATAGTAGAACATACATCATTTATTGTACATGTACTTCTATCTCCTACATGTATTCAGTCTATTGATTTTCACAGTTTTATGCAATATTTCAGAAAAATTAATTATTTCTTACTTTAACATAATATTTTACTTAAACATAATTTTTTTCATTATTATGTCATATTCATGGTTTTTAGGACATGTTAATATAGAAAATATTAGAGTGATCATTTTTTTTTATTATATATAAGCTCATTGAATATATCCCATTTTGCATATTTTATTAGTATTTTTAATAATATTTTTAATACCAATATGTATTTTTACACCCAGAAGGTTTGACTGAGAGTTTGCGTAATTACCAACAGTATGAGACAATCTGAAATATGTTTATGTCTTCCTTGTATGTTAAACCAACATGAACATTTTAGGGTTCCTATTTACTTAATTGAGAGTACCAGGACTAACACAAATTGGCATTCCAACCTGTAGGTGAAAATAGTAATCTTTTTCAACAGCCATATTAATTAACAATGACGAAAATGATTAGCGTAGTCAATATACATGCTTCTTTATATTGACTCCTTTAAAAATCAAAGAATCAATTTTAAGTGATAAAGCATAATCGAGAAAAGGTGCAAGTAAATAAAAAAAATGTGTAATTCGATTTAAATAAGAAAGTAGATATAGAATATATAGCAAGAAAAAGAATACTGATTTTCAAATTGTGCAGTGTTTTTATATGCACACTTTCTGCATATGTAAGAGTTCACAGTGTACACTGTGATCAGTTGATATAGGAGACAGGGAATTTAAAGGAAACTTTCAAACCGGTCAGAACAAAATAAACTGCTCCTTTGAAAATATATGTAAACACTATTAAATTATCCTTTTTTTAATTGTCCTTTAACTTTTTTGTCTTTTTGTTATCCCATATGTTAAAATCACTGATAATTAATTTTATATTGTAATCAATATTTTCTGAGTTAATCTTCAGCTTGTAAAAAATAAATAAAAATCTGCTGTAACATTTTAATATCTCCCACAGTATAGGTTCTTAAAGTCACTTTTTTCTGCTCATTGGATTATTTCACAATATGGATTGCAATAAGCAATATAAATTCCTATTTTCTATCAAATAATCATTTTGTTTTCTCTTCCTTCTGAATAAGTAGGTTCATATAAAAGGTTAATGGAAATGCTATATGAGATTTTATTTGGCAACAATGATAACATTTTTACAAATAATAAACACAAATTAAATGAATCAATTGTTATATCTGTAATATTTAAATAAACAAAACATACATATAATACTAATTTGTATAATTTAATAGAAATTTACGCCTAGATTTAGAGTTCTGTGTTAGCCTTAAAAAGCAGCGTTAAGGGGTCCTAATGCTGCTTTTTAATGCCAGCTGGTATTACGAGTATGGCAGGTACAGATGTACCGCTCACTTTTTTTCCGTTACTCAAGGCTACCGCAAATCCCCTTACATCAATTGCGTATTCTATCTTTTTAATGGGATTTGCCTTACGCCGGTATTACGAGTCTTGGAAGAAGTGAGCGGTACAGCTTCTACCTCCAAGTCTCCTACCGCATTTAAAAGTCAGTAGTTAAGAGTTTTATGGGCTAACGCCGGAACATAAACCTATTAACTACCGTGCTACAAAGTACACTAACACCCATAAACTACCTATTAACCCCTAAACTGAGGCCCCCCCACATCGCAAACACTATAATAAAAATTTTTAACCCCTAATCTGCCGACCGGACACCGCCGAAACCTACTTTATAGCTATGAACCCCTAATCTGCTGTCCCTAACATCGCCGACACCTACATTATATTTATTAACGGCCAGTCTGCCCCCCCCCAAAACGTCTCCGCCACCTACCTATACTTATTAACCCTTAATCTGCCAACCGGACATCGCCGCCACTATAATAAATGTATTAACCCCTAAACTGCCGCAATCCCACCTCGCAAACACTATAATAAATTTTATTAACCCCTAATCTGCCCCACCATGTCGCCGCAACCTATCTACAATTATTAACCCCTAATCTGCCACCCCCAATGTCGCTGCTACTATAATAAAGTTATTAACCCCTAAACCTAAGTCTAACTCTAACCCTAACACCACTCTAAGTTAAATATAATTTAAATCAATCTAAATAAATTTACTATAATTAAATAAATTATTCCTATTTAAAAATAAATACTTACCTATAATATAAACCCTAATATAGCTACAATATAACTATTAGTTACATTGTAGGTATTTTACGATTTATATTTATTTTACAGGCAACTTTGTATTTATTTTAACTAGGTAGAATAGCTATTAAATAGTTCATAACTATTTAATAGCTACTTAGTTAAAATAATTACAAAATTACCTGTAAAATAAATCCTAACCTTAGTTACAAATACACCTAACACTACACTATCAATAAATTAATTAAATAAATTACCTACAATGATCTAAACTAAAATACAATTAAATATACTAAACTTTATTACAAAAAAACAAACACTAAATTACAAAAAATAAAAAAAATATTACAAGAATTTTAATCTAATTAGACCTAATTTAAGCCCCCTAATAAAATAAAAAAGCCCCCCAAAATAATAAAATTCCCTACCCTATACTAAATTACAAAAGTAATCAGCTCTTTTACCAGCCCTTAAAAGGGCTTTTTGCGAGGCATTGCCCTAAAGTAATCAGCTCTTTTACCTGTAAAATAAAATACAAGACCCCCCCAACATTACAACCCACCACCCACACACCCCTACCCTAAAACCCACCCGATCCCCCCTTAAAAAACCTAACACTACCCCATTGAAGATCACCCTACCTTGAGCCGTGTTCACCCAGACGGGCACCGATGGGCCACAAGAGGACATCCGGAGCGGCAGAAGTCTTCATCCGATCGGGGCAGAAGAGGTCCTACATCCAGCAGAAGTTTTCATCCAAGCGGCATCTTCTATCTTCATCCATCCGGCGTGGAGCGGGTCCATCTTTAAGACATCCGACGCGGAGCATCCTCTTCTTCCCGACAACTAACGATGAATGAAGGTTCCTTTAAATGATGTCATCCAAGATGGCGTCCCTCGAATTCCGATTGGCTGATAGGATTCTATCAGCCAATCGGAATTAAGGTAGGAAAAATCTGATTGGCTGATATAATCAGCCAATCTGATTGAAGTTCAATCCGATTGGCTGATTGGATCAGCCAATAGAATGCGATGTCTTGAAGATGGACCCGCTCCGTGCCGAATGGATGAAGATAGAAGATGCCGCTTGGATGAAAACTTCTGCTGGATGGAGGACCTCTTCTGCTCCGATCGGATGTGGACTTCTGCCGCTCCGGATGTCCTCTTGTGGCCCATCGGTGCCCGGCTGGGTGAACACGGCTCAAGGTAGGGTGATCTTTAATGGGGTAGTGTTAAGTTTTTTTTTAAGGGGGGATCGGGTGGGTTTTAGAGTAGGCGGTGTGTGGGTGGTTGGTTGTAATGTTGGGGGGGGGTCTTGTATTTTATTTTGCAGGTAAAAGAGCTGATTACTTTGGGGCAATGCCCCGCAAAAAGCCCTTTAAAGGGCTGGTAAAAGAGCTGATTACTTTTGTAATTTAGTATAGGGTAGGGAATTTTATTATTTTGGGGGGCTTTTTTATTTTATTAGGGGGCTTAGATTAGGTGTAATTAGATTAAAATTCTTGTAATTTTTTTTATTTTTTGTAGTTTAATGTTTGTTTGTTTTTTAATTATAGTTTAGTCTATTTAATTGTATTTTAGTTTAGATCATTGTAGTTAGTTTAGGTAATTTATTTAATAATAGTGTAGTGTTAGGTGTAATTGTAATTTATGTTAGGATTTATTTTACAGGTAATTTTGTAATTATTTTAACTAGGTAGCTATTAAATAGTTATTAACTATTTAATAGCTAATGTACCTAGTTAAAATAAATACAAAGTTGCCTTTAAAATAAATATAAATCCTAAAATACCTACGATGTAACTAATAGTTATATTGTAGCTATATTTTGATTTATTTTTTAGGTATTTATTTTTAAATAGGAATAATTTATTTAATTATAGTAAATTTATTTAGATGTATTTAAATTATATTTAACTTAGGGAGGTGTTAGGGTTAGGGTTAGACTTAGGTTTAGGGGTTAATAACTTAATTATAGTAGTGGCGACATTGGGAGTGGCAGATTAGGGGTTAATAATTGTAGTAGGTGGCTGCGATGTTAGGGAGGGCAGATTAGGGGTTAATAAAATGTATTATAGTGTTTGCAAGGCGAGAGTGCGGCGGTTTAGGGGTTAATACATTTATTATAGTAGTGGTGATGTTGGGGATGGCAGATTAGGGGTTAATAATTGTAGTAGGTGGCTGCGATTTTAGGGAGGGCAGATTAGTGTTTGCAAGGCGAGAGTGCGGCGGTTTAGGGGTTAATACATTTATTATAGTGGCGGCGATGTCCGGTCGGCAGATTAGGGGTTACTAAGTGTAGGTAGGTGGCGGCGACGTTGGGGGGACAGAGTAGGGGTTAATAAATAAAATAAAGGTGTCGGCGATGTTAGGGACAGCAGATTAGGGGTTCATAGGGATAATGTAGGTGGCGGCGGTGTCCGGAGCGGCAGATTAGGGGTTAATAGTATAATGCAGGTGTCAGCGATAGCAGGGGCAGCAGATTAGGGGTTAATAAGTGTAAGGTTAGGGGTGTTTAGACTCGGGGTTCATGTTAGGGTGTTAGGTGTAGACTTAGAAAGTATTTTCCCATAGGAAACAATGGGGCTGCGTTAGGAGCTGAACGATGCTTTTTTGCAGGTGTTAGGTTTTTTAAGACAGCTCAGCCCCATTGTTTCCTATGGGGAAATCGTGCACAAGCACGTTTTTCCATCTTAACGCTACCATAAGTAACGCTGGTATTGAGGGTAGAAGTGGAGCTAAATTATGCTCAACGCTCACTTTTCTGAGGCTAACGCAGCCATTCAGAAAACTCGTAATACCAGCGTTAGCTTGAGGGTGCGCTGGAAAAAAATGGAGCGTTAGCCCCGCAAGTTTTCCGGGCTACTCTTCGATCCAGCACAATCACAATAGTATGTTTTTGGCTCTTTCCTGCACTCACAAACGGTTTTCACTTTTCAAATTCAACGCCTTTAGGCACTTAATAAGTTCTCAAAAAGGTATTTTGGAAATCATTTAAACTATTTCACAACTGCTTGAAAAAAAAAAGTGTATTATCTTGCTCATGTTCAAAACATTCTGAAATGGCCACAGGTTTATTTTTATACATGGGGTTGATTCATTAAAGCTTCACTCACCCCTTTTGGAGAGGCTGCATAAGTACATAAGGCATATAATGGTAAATTTGCATATGTAGATGTGTTGTGTACATGATATTCCTAACAGCTAAGGGGATCTGTAGGAAGTCAGTTAAGGCTCGACATTTATAAATGTGTTTTTATGTCTTATTTTTAATTAAAAGTCCCACTCATACTGTTGTGATTATAACTAACAGTACCGGTATCATTAAAATCATGTTTTAAAAGGAGATCGCTTAATCACGACTTTCATAGGAAGCTATTTTAATCCATTTCCATCGACACCACTGCTAAACCTTCTGATTGCATCTTTTATATTATCAGGGTGGGCAGAATGCACTTTTTTCTATCACTATATGGATGCGTTTTAACTTTCATAAGTATTGTTTTTTTACAATATTTATTTCTATTGTTTGTTAAAGCACCATTTCAATTTAGGCATGAACTGAAAACAAAATGTTGACTGCTGATTTCTATGCAAAATACTTATATCTCCTTTTACTGGATTTTAACATTCTTTAAACTGTAAATCATAACACACTGACTTGTAACATTGTATCTGCCTAAGAGACCCTTAAACAAGATTGCACCTTTGTTACTAAGTTATTATAGGGTATGGTTCCCCCATGCATACTAAGACCAAACTCATTTACAAGAGTGCATTTCAAAGTGCCCGAGCCTAAAGTACTGAACTGGAACGTGCATTTAAGATTGTGATTTCCATAAAATGGACAATATAGTAATTGAGCAAACATGCCCAGTATGCCCATCATGAAACTAGCATTCAGATGGTTTAGTAGTGGTAAGGATGGCATCAGATTGCATCAGATTGAAAAAAATAATTTACATAAGCATTAACACTAGCAACATAAAATAGCAATAGACATAATACACTGTCATCATTATCTAGCCATAAAAAGTTCACTTTCCAGGATGTGGACATAACTACTGCATGTAACCAATAATGGTTATGACAATGATGCTTATATTTAAAATTGAAAACATTGATCTTGTTTGTGGAAAGTTGAGAGCATTGTCCATCTATCTGTTAATACAATAGAGGTTGAATTTAACTTGATTAATAATTTAACAAAATAATTTAACAACTATATAGGATTATAAAACATTATGATAACCATACAGAAGTGCTATTATTTGTCACAGTAAAACAATCAAACAGTACACATCATGTTATGACTGTTTCATTGCAAATTAAAATGTATTTTATTACCCAGAAGCTATTCCTCTCACATTTTTTTCCATTTTAAAGCTTTCTATATAGAGTCAACTGACACAACACATAATGATTATGGCAAGACCCAAATATATATGCAAGGGCACTACATTCACAGACCATTTGCATATTTAGAGGGAATTGGCTTACTATTACCACCCATGTATCTTTCTGAAAAGATCAAGTGTCTATGATATTCAATACTACCAAGAGTTTCAACATTTCAGGGATGACACAGATCCTTGATGTGAAATGCTCAAGTAAAGCTGACAATTTATAATAAAGATTCTGATGTTCTTGTTTCCAGCTTTGCCTCAATAAAATGCTAGAGACAAACTGGGAAATAACTATATTCATAATAAAAAAAACCAGTGCAACTATTCAATTCATATTGTTCTCATAACTTTATACATTTTCTTGCTCACCCACAGACATGTCTACTATGAATAATGCTACCTTTAGGGTGTTGAATTAAAATAGTTCATTGAGAAAGCTACCGTCAAAAAGTCAAATTACAATATATAACTGAAACACTGTTATATATCTCTGAACTATATTTAAAGCAATGTTAAATTTGATTTGGGGCAGTTATTAAAGCTGGTAGGACTAAAATCCACTGAAATCTGGTATATGTCAACTGTCCACCAATCAGATTTGCATCAACTTCAACAACAAGATGATGAGCGTTTCACAACTTAGTAGTTTGGTTTGCACATCAAATTTGATTACTTGATAAACGGGGCCTGTAGTATTTCTCAGCCCAATTGTTTTATTGAAATTAGATATTGTAAATACAAATGTTCTGAGAAATATTACTGATGTACATCAAAGATCCTAAGGGAGTTGATTACTTGCATTATGATAGGATTGTAAAAAAAAAAAAAAAAAAAAAAACTGTTGCTTTAAGACAACAATGCAAGTATAATAATGCTAAGCTGTCCAGAGGTAAAGAGGTTTTATCAAAAGTTTAAAACATATACAAGGATAATGCTTTTTAGCCCACTCATAAGCAGTGTGAGACCCATTATAAGGAGTCACATGCAAAATAATTGAAAACATTTTAGGAATCACATTTCTAAATTAACTGTTACATACAAAATACAAATGAAAAAACTTAAATTATTTAAAAATAAAACAAACCTCACATTTATTCTATATTTCAGTTGTTTAGATTTCCCATTATGAATAGTGGAGAACATCCCAATTCTTATAACTCAGGTATTTCTTTTAATATATTTCACATTGGACCCAGCAGAGCTATGACTCAACTCAATAATATAATATTTTGGGTAAAAAAAAATCATCATATTACTGAAATATTAGAATGTTTGAAGTTCTGCACATGATAAACTATTGTTGATTGCAAGAAATTTACCACTACAGTAATTTTATGATCTATAGTAATTGATGTACTTCTTTTCAGACATAACACATAATGAAATTTAAATAGGAACTCCCTCTAGTGGAACATGCAAATGAAAAATGCACTTTATGACTCTCTAACCTTGCAGCTTTTTTATATGTAGACAGTAAATATTTATTTTAAACAGACAGTTATTCAGACACTTTATGTTTGATATAGCAAGCACTTCATTAGTTTTATATACTTTAATTTGTGTTTGAATGCCATTTTTATTAATGTTGTTATATGGTATTCTTTTAGAAAGAGGATGTAGTTTATATTTCAAAATGGTTTTATGTTTTACTGAAAATAAGATCACACATTTACATGGTTATGTTTAAATTTTGAATTCATTTACTTTAGTATCCTTTGTTAAATCAATTTAATCATTCTTAATAAATGATTAGCATATCTATATGTAATGTGATTGTCCAAGTTTGGAAAAAAGCATAGTACTCATAGTACTTCTTTAAATATTAGTATTATTTAAAAAAAAAAACATATTCCTTTGTCTTGCTTTTACACAATGAAAATCTGATCAAAGTATTTATTATTTTTTTGTTTTGTTTAAGTTGTAATGTATAGTGATTTTAAAGAATGAACACAGAACAAGAGATTAAAATAATTTGGATACAATGCATTTACTAGCGAGATCTCTAATACAAAAAGGCCCAATTCCTGAGCCATTTGAGGGAGCTCAGTACTGGACTTTATTGATTTATGGCCAAGGAAGCTTTTTTTGTTTTTTAAATGACTAAAAGTGTACAGAATGGTTATTGTGCTTTATTTGAACATTTGTGAGAAAAGAGAATTACAACCTTGCAGCCTTTTTGAACAACCAAGTGTTCACTGCGATACATGAATGATACTTTTGCCAAATTAGAAGTGGACCAATGTGCTGTGGTGGAGAGTGAGATAACAAGCCAGAAGACCCTGGGTAAACTTCAGGATGTGACACAAACAACAGGTACAGTAGCAAGAGAATGCAGATCCTGGTAGATACTGAAGAAAAGGTCACAGTTCTTGGCTAAAACAACAGAGGATCAGATGGAGAGATTAACCAGCCAAGCATAGGAACTCAGGAAGCCATTAAAATGGTAGGACATAACAAGAACCAGGTCAGCATAGCCAAGGGACAAGCATCATAAACTGGAGCAAAATAATGCATTTATGATCCGATCAGCCAATAGAATGCGAGCTCAATCTGATTGGCTGATTGGATCAGCCAATCAGATTGAACTTGAATCTGATTGGCTGATTCAATCAGCCAATCACATTTTTCCTACCTTAATTCGAGGGACGCCATCTTGGATGACGCCATTTAAAGGAACCGTCATTCGTCGTCTAGTCGTCGGGGAAGAAGGATGTTCCGCGCCGGAGGTCTTGAAGATGGAGCCGCTCCTCGTCGGATGGATGAAGATAGAAGATGCCGCTTGGATGAAGATGTCTGCCAGTCCAGATGTCCTCTTTAGCCCGGATAGGATGAAGACTTCTGCCGCTTCGGATGTCCTCTTTTGGTCCATCGGTGCCCCGGCTGGGTGAACACGGCTCAAGGTAGGGAGATCTTCAGGGGGGTAGTGTTAGGTTTATTTAAGGGGGGCTTGGGTTAGAGTAGGGGTATGTGGGTGGTGGGTTTTAATGTTGGGGGGGTTGTATTTTTTTTAAAGGCAAAAGAGCTGATTACTTTGGGGCATGCCCCGCAAAAAGCCCTTTTAAGGGCTTTTAAAAGAGCTGATTACTTTTTAATTTAGAATAGGGTAGGTACCTTTATTATTTTGGGGGGCTTTTTTATTTTATTAGGGGGCTTAGAGTAGGTGTAATTAGACTAATATTCTTGTAATCTTTTTTTATTTTTTGTAATTTAGTGGGAGTTTTTTTTGTAATTTAGTTTAGTTTATTTAATTGTATGTAATTGTAGGTAATTTATTTAATTAATTTATTGATAGTGTAGGTTTAATTGTAACTTAGGTTAGGATTTATTTTACAGGTAATTTTGTAATTATTTTAACTAGGTAGCTATTAAATAGTAAATAACTATTTAATAGCTATTGTACCTAGTTAAAATAAATACAAAGTTGCCTGTAAAATAAATATAAATCCTAAAATAGCTACAATATAACGAATAATTATATTAGGGTTTATTTTACAGGTAAGTATTTAGTTTTAAATAGGAATACTTTAGTTAATAAGATTTAATTTATTTCGTTAGATTAAAATTATATTTAACTTAGGGGGGTGTTAGGGTTAGACTTAGCTTTAGGGGTTAATACATTTATTAGAGTAGCGGTGAGGTACATTCGGCAGATTAGGGGTTAATACTTGAAGTTAGGTGGCGGCGATGTTAGGGAGGGCAGATTAGGGGTTATTACAATTTATTATAGTGTTTGTAAGGCGGGAGTGCGGCGGTTTAGGGGCTGCTTTTGACGGCTACTGCAGAACTCTAAATCTAGACGTATGTTTCTATAAATAATCCAGACAACAGGAAAAAGTGAATCAAACCACTAGCCAGGTTGGCAGCATGGGATCAGCAACAAGCAGGAAGCAAAATAATGGCCAGTTTGGAAACAGTTGAGCAATGGCTAAGATAAACACACACAGGAATCACAGGCATGAGATTCCTGGGCCTTAAAATGATACTAAGCACCAAATACAATGTAATAAGAATATTATTGAGGTAATTTTTCACCTTCCTCTAGTTATGGGTGCTTTTTTGAAATCTATCTGTTACTGCTTTCCAGTACCGACCTTTTTGCACATGCTCAGCAACTTCAGATACCTGCAATGTAACACATGGTTCCATAATGGCAGCACCAATGATTATAGGAAATTGCATGAAATGTATTTAGGGCTAGTGATGTCGCGAACCTAAAAATTTCGGTTCGCGAACGGCGGACTCGAACTTCCGCAACTGTTCACGAACCGGCAAACCGGGCGAACCGCCATTGACTTCAATAGGCAGGCGAACTTTAATACCAACAGGGACTCTTTCTGGCCACAATAGTGATGGAAAAGTTGTTTCAAGGGGACTAACACCTGGACTGTGGCATGCTGGAGGGGGATCCATGGCAAAACTCCCATGGAAAATTACATAGTTGATGCAGAGTCTGGTTTTAAGCCATAAAGGGCATAAATCACCTAACATTCCTAAATTGTTTGGAATAATGTGCTTTAAAACATCAGGTATGATGTTGTATCGATCAGGTAGTGTAAGGGTTCACAGTGACAGCTTCACAGTGACAGACCAAATTCCCTGTGTAACGCACCGCAAATAACCGCAAACAGTCCATTTGCACAACCATGAGATAGATCGATTTGATAGATAGATACATAGATTACATAGATCAATAGATGCAATATATATTTGATAGATACAAATTACATAGATCAATAGATGCAATATACATTTGATAGATACGAATTACATAGATCAATAGATGCAATATACATTTGATAGATACGAATTACATAGATCAATAGATGCAATATACATTTGATAGATACGAATTACATAGATCAATAGATGCAATATACATTTGATAGATACAAATTACATAGATCAATAGATGCAATATACATTTGATAGATACGAATTACATAGATCAATAGATGCAATATACATTTGATAGATACGAATTACATAGATCAATAGATGCAATATACATTTGATAGATACAAATTACATAGATCAAAAGATGCAATATACATTTGATAGATACGAATTACACAGATCAATAGATGCAATATACATTTGATAGATACGAATTACATAGATCAATAGATGCAATATACATTTGATAGATACGATTGATAGTTAGATAGATTTGATAGATAAAGAGGTAGATTTGATAGATATATAATTTCACAGACAGAGTATTACAAGACGTGCGGTCTGGGACCCATGGTAAGGTTCCCAGAGGCAGTTGCGGCGCCAGGGGACGTGTATATGGCATGGATTTTAGGAACCGGGAGATGGAAAAAGATGCTTGGTCGGTCTTCCTGCTTCAAATTTGGGGCACTGCGCGTGCAATCTATTGTGCCACCAGATATGAGTGGTGTGTTAAGTAGTACTATTCTTAACAGTTTAATACCTGTTACTCCCCCTATTGGGGGAGGCGTATATGGCATTGATTTTAGGAACCGGGAGATGGAAAAAGATGCTTGGTCGGTCCTCCTACTTAAAATTTGTCTGAAACACGAGTGGCTGTCATAAAACAGTCCGGCCACGAGATAGATAGATTTGATAGATAGATACATAGATTACATAGATCAATAGATGCAATATACATTTGATAGATACAAATTACATAGATCAATAGATGCAATATACATTTGATAGATACGAATTACATAGATCAATAGATGCAATATACATATGATAGATACGAATTACATAGATCAATAGATGCAATATACATTTGATAGATACAAATTACATAGATCAATAGATGCAATATACATTTGATAGATACGAATTACATAGATCAATAGATGCAATATACATTTGATAGATACGAATTACATAGATCAATAGATGCAATATACATTTGATAGATACGAATTACATACAGGGAGTGCAGAATTATTAGGCAAATTAGTATTTTGACCACATCATCCTCTTTATGCATGTTGTCTTACTCCAAGCTGTATAGGCTCGAAAGCCTACTACCAATTAAGCATATTAGGTGATGTGCATCTCTGTAATGAAAAGGGGTGTGGTCTAATGACATCAACACCCTATATCAGGTGTGCATAATTATTAGACAACTTCCTTTCCTTTGGTAAAATGGGTCAAAAGAAGGACTTGACAGGCTCAGAAAAGTCAGAAATAGTGAGATATCTTGCAGAGGGATGCAGCACTCTTAAAATTGCAAAGCTTCTGAAGCGTGATCATCGAACAATCAAGCGTTTCATTCAAAATAGTCAACAGGGTCGCAAGAAGCGTGTGGAAAAACCAAGGCGCAAAATAACTGCCCATGAACTGAGAAAAGTCAAGCGTGCAGCTGCCAAGATGCCACTTGCCACCAGTTTGGCCATATTTCAGAGCTGCAACATCACTGGAGTGCCCAAAAGCACAAGATGTGCAATACTCAGAGACATGGCCAAGGTAAGAAAGGCTGAAAGACGACCACCACTGAACAAGACACACAAGCTGAAACGTCAAGACTGGGGCAAGAAATATCTCAAGACTGATTTTTCTAAGGTTTTATGGACTGATGAAATGAGAGTGAGTCTTGATGGGCCAGATGGATGGGCCCGTGGCTGGATTGGTAAAGGGCAGAGAGCTCCAGTCCGACTCAGACGCCAGCAAGGTGGAGGTGGAGTACTGGTTTGGGCTGGTATCATCAAAGATGAGCTTGTGGGGCCTTTTCGGGTTGAGGATGGAGTCAAGCTCAACTCCCAGTCCTACTGCCAGTTTCTGGAAGACACCTTCTTCAAGCAGTGGTACAGGAAGAAGTCTGCATCCTTCAAGAAAAACATGATTTTCATGCAGGACAATGCTCCATCACACGCGTCCAAGTACTCCACAGCGTGGCTGGCAAGAAAGGGTATAAAAGAAGAAAATCTAATGACATGGCCTCCTTGTTCACCTGATCTGAACCCCATTGAGAACCTGTGGTCCATCATCAAATGTGAGATTTACAAGGAGGGAAAACAGTACACCTCTCTGAACAGTGTCTGGGAGGCTGTGGTTGCTGCTGCACGCAATGTTGATGGTGAACAGATCAAAACACTGACAGAATCCATGGATGGCAGGCTTTTGAGTGTCCTTGCAAAGAAAGGTGGCTATATTGGTCACTGATTTGTTTTTGTTTTGTTTTTGAATGTCAGAAATGTATAGTTGTGAATGTTGAGATGTTATATTGGTTTCATTGGTAAAAATAAATAATTGAAATGGGTATATATTTGTTTTTTGTTAAGTTGCCTAATAATTATGCACAGTAATAGTCACCTGCACACACAGATATCCCCCTAAAATAGCTATAACTAAAAACAAACTTAAAACTACTTCCAAAACTATTCAGCTTTGATATTAATGAGTTTTTTGGGTTCATTGAGAACATGGTTGTTGTTCAATAATAAAATGAATCCTCAAAAATACAACTTGCCTAATAATTCTGCACTCCCTGTAGATCAATAGATGCAATATACATTTGATAGATATGAATTACATAGATCAATTGATGCAATGTACATTTGATAGATACGAATTACATAGATCAATAGATGCAATATACATTTGATAGATACGATTGATAGTTAGATAGATTTGATAGATAAATAGATAGATTTGATAGATATATAATTTCCCAGACAGAGAATTACAAGATGTGCGGTCTGTGACCCATGGTAAGGTTACTTCCTTTTGCACGTTCGAGTACAGGTTGGGGTCCGGGATTGCCTTTTGTGCAAAGAAATTGTGGCCGGGTACCTTCCACTGCGGTGTTCCCTATCAGGGCAGGGGACGTGTATATGGTATGGATTTTAGGAATCGGGAGATGGAAAAAGATGCTTGGACACCCAGTACAGGTCGTTCTCCTTCAGCCTTTTTATACGAAGGTCCCCGACCCTCAACAGGCACTACAGCATGAAAGACCCCATATGCCATGACTTCCATTTGCACAATCGAGTACAGGTATGGCATCGATTTTAGGAACCCAGAGATAATTTTTAGGAACTGGGAGATGGAAAAAGATGCTTGGGCACCCAGTACAGGTCGTTCTCCTTCAGCCTTTTATACGAGGGTCCCCGACCCTCAACAGGCACGACAGCATGAAAGACCCCATATGCCATGACTTCCTTTTGCACAATCGAGTACAGGTATGGCATCGATTTTAGGAACCCGGAGATAATTTTTAGGAACCGGGAGATGGAAAAAGATGCTTGGACACCCAGTACAGATCGTTCTCCTTCAGCCTTTTTATACGAGGGTCCCCGACCCTCAACAGGCACGACAGCATGAAAGACCCCATATGCCATGACTTCCATTTGCACAATCGAGTACAGGTATGGCATCGATTTTAGGAACCCGGGGATAATTTTTAGGAACTGGGAGATGGAAAAAGATGCTTGGGCACCCAGTACAGGTCATTCTCCTTCAGCCTTTTATACAAGGGTCCCCGACCCTCAACAGGCATGACAGCATGAAAGACCCCATATGCCATGAATTCCTTTTGCACAATCGAGTACAGGTATGGCATCAATATTAGGAACCCGGAGATAATTTTTAGGAACCGGGAGATGGAAAAAGATGCTTGGACACCCAGTACAGGTCACTCTCCTTCAGCCTTTTTATACGAGGGTCGCCGACCCTCAACAGACACGACAGCATGAAAGACCCCATATGCCATGACTTCCTTTTGCACAATCGAGAACAGGTATGGCATCGATTTTAGGAACCCGGAGATAATTTTTAGGAACCGGGAGATGGAAAAAGATGCTTGGACACCCAGTATAGGTCGTTCTCCTTCAGCCTTTTTATACGATGGTCCCCGACCCTCAACAGGCACGACAGCATGAAAGACCCCATATGCCATGACTTCCTTTTGCACAATCGAGTACAGGTATGGCATCGTTTTTAGGAACCCGGAGATAATTTTTAGGAACCGGGAGATGGAAAAAGATGCTTGGTCGGTCCTCCTACTTCAGATTTGGGGCACTGCGCGTGCAATCTACTGTGCCACCAGATATGGGTGGTGTATTAAGTAGTACTATTCTTAGCAGTTTAATCCCTGTTATGTGCCTTTTTTTTTGTTTTGCGTTTTGAAGCCACAGTGCAGCACCAGAGGCCAGAAAAATTAGGCATATACACATGCCTGAAAAATTAGGTATTGTTGCAGCCGCTGCTGTAGCAGCGGCCAGAAAAATTGATGTTTGTTTGACAGTTAGAAAGTGCCCTAAAACATTGCGGCTTGAACCCTAGTTGTTGGCGGATAAGTCACGCAAGTCATCCGGCATTCGAAGATAAAATAAAGCAGCATGTGGACTATTTTTAGCCCAAGGCAGCTCATCAGGCCTTTTTTACTCAAATGTATCGCCAATGTCAGTCCCTTCGGGATCCATCCCTCATTCATTTTAATAAAGGTGAGATAATCAAGACTTTTTTGACCTAGGCGACTTCTCTTCTCAGTGACAATACCTCCTGCTGCACTGAAGGTCCTTTCTGACAGGACACTTGAAGCGGGGCAGGCCAGAAGTTCGATTGCAAATTGGGATAGCTCAGGCCACAGGTCAAGCCTGCACACCCAGTAGTCAAGGGGTTCATCGCTCCTCAGAGTGTCGAGATCCGCAGTTAATGCGAGGTAGTCTGCTACCTGTCGGTTGAGTCATTCTCTGAGGCTGGATCCCGAAGGGCTGTGGCGATGCATAGGAGTTAAAAAGGTCTGCATGTCTTCCATCAACAACATGTTTGGAAAACGTCCTGTCCTTGCCGGAGTAGTCGTGGGAGGAGGAGTATTACTTTCATCTCTTCCCCTGTTAGATTCCCGTTGTGCTGTGATATCACCCTTATACGCTGTGTAAAGCATACTTTTAATTTATTTTTGAACTGCTCCATCCTTTCCGACTTGCGGGAATTCAGTAACATTTCAGTCACTTTATGTTTATACCTGGGGTCTAGTAGCGTGGACACCCAGTACAGTTCATTCTCCTTCAGCTTTTTTATACGAGTGTCCCTCAACAGGCACGACAGCATGAAAGACCCCATTTGCACAAGGTTGGATGCCGAGCTACTCATGTCCCGTTCCTCATCCTCAGTGAACTCACTGAAGGTATCTTCTTCCCCCCAGCCACGTACAACACCATGGGTACCAGATAGGTGACAACAATGAGCACTCTGGGATGCCTGTTGTGCTTGGTCTTCCTCCTCCTCCTCCTCAAAGCCACATTCCTCCTCTGACTCTTCTTCCTCACAATCCTCTTCCTGCAATGCCGCTGGTCCAGCAAGCAATGCTGATAAGGCTGTTTCTGGTGGTGATGGAGACCACAACTCTTCCTCTTCCTCTTCACGCTCATCTATGGCCTGATCCAGCACTCTTTGCAGGGCACGCTCCAGGAAGAAAACAAATGGTATGATGTCACTGATGGTGCCTTCGGTGTGACTGACTAGGTTTGTCACCTCCTCAAAAGGACACATGAGCCTACAAGCATTGCGCATGAGCATCCAGTAACGTGGCAAAAAAAATCCCCAGCTCCCCAGAGGCTGTCCTAGAACCCCAGTCATACAAATACTCGTTAACAGCTTTTTCTTGTTGGAGCAGGCGGTCGAACATTAGGAGTGTTGAATTCCAACATGTCGGGCTGTCACAAATCAAGCGCCTCACTGGCAGGTTGTTTCGCCGCTGGATATCTGACAAGTGCGCCATGGCCGTGTAGGAACACCTGAAATGGCCACACACCGTCCTGGCCTGCTTCAGGATGTCCTGTAAGCCTGGGTACTTATGCACAAAGCGTTGAACAATCAGATTACACACATGTGCCATGCACGGCACATGTGTCAACTTGCCCAATTTCAATACCGTCACCAAATTACTTCCATTGTCAGAAACCACTTTGCCGATCTCCAGTTGGTGCGGAGTCAGCCACTGATCCACCTGTGCGTTCAGGGCGGACAGGAGTGCTGCTGCGGTGTGACTCTCTGCTTTCAGGCAAGTCAACCCCAAGACGGCGTAACACTGCCGTATCCGGGATGTGGAATAGTACCTGGGAAGCTGGGGGGGGGGGTGCCGTTGATGTGAAGCAAGAAGCAGCAGCAGAAGAGGACTCAGCCGAGGAAGAGGTAATGTAAGAGGATGGAGTAGGAGGAGTAAAGGAGGTAGCAGCAGGCCTGCCTGCAAGTCGTGGCGGTGTCACGAACTCCTCTGCAGAGCCACGATTTCCATGCTTGTCAGCTGTCAGCAGGTTTACCCAATGCGCAGTGTAGGTGATATACCTGCTCTGACCCTGCTTTGCAGACCAGCTATCAGTGGTCAGATGGACCCTTGCCCCAACACTGTGTGCCAGACATGCCATTACTTCGTTTCGCACAATCGAGTACAGGTTGAGGATTGCCTTTTGTGAAAAGAAACTTCGGCCGGGTACCTTCCACTGCGGTGTCCCAATAGATACAAATTTTTTGAACGCCTCAGACTCCACCAGCTTGTATGGTAAAAGCTGGCGGGCTAAGTGTTCAGACAAGCCAGCTATCAGACGCTGGGCAATGGGGTGACTTTGGGACATTGGCTTCTTATGCTCAAACATGTCCTTGACAGACACCTGTCTATGTAAGAGAGACTGAGTGGTGCATGGTTGAGAGGGGGCAAGGAGTACAGCAGTGGTTGACATGGCTAAAGATGCTGGACCAGGAGGAGGATGACGGCTTTGAGTTTTTGTGCTGCTTCTACTCATGTGTTCATTCCATTGGCGTTTGTGATGTGAGATCATGTGCCTTCACAAAGCAGTTGTACCTAGGTGGGTGTTGGACTTCCCACGACTCAGTTTCTTTTGGCACAGGTTGCAAATGGCATCGCTGTTGTTAGAGGCAGACACACACAAAAAATGCCACACTGCTGAGCTCTGCGATGACGGCATTCTGGTGGTGGCAACAGCATGCGTTGATTGGCGTGCTGTCTGACTGACCCCGGGTGCCGATGCATGCTGTCTGACTGTGCCACTATCTCCTTGCGATGACCTCCCCCTGCTTCCAACTCATCTCCTCCTCCTTCTCCTCTCTGTCTCCCCATCTGAACTTTCCCCCTCTTCTTCTTCTCTTCTAGCGGGCACCCACGTGACATACACGGACGCATCATCATCAACCGCTTCACTTGTATCTGACAAATCAACAAAGGAAGCAGCAGTGGGTACAATATCATCATCATCATCATCATCATCATCATCATCATCATCACACCATACGTCCATGTCTGTAATGCTGCCTGACTGAGACATATCACTGTTATCTACATCCTCTGTCAATGATGGTTGAACATTACTCATTTCTTCCAACTGATGTGTCAATAACTCCTCTGACAGAGTGAAGCGGCTGTAGTGCTAGTGTTAGTGGTGGCGGCAGGTGGGCAAGTGGCACTGGTCACTTGAGAGGTGCCCGAAGCTAAGCTGGAGATGGTGGTGCGTCAAGGTTCCGAGCGGAAGCTGTAGACGATTAGGTGTCCTGTGTTAGCCCGTCAACTAGGTCCTCCTCAGAACTTTTAGCGTTCATGGTATGTGGCCTCTGAACACTGTGCATTATTGTAGGGTCAAAGGGAATCACAGCACCACGACCACAACGGCACCTGTGGGGTGGCTTGCCTCTGCCTGTCATTTTTTTTTTTAAATGTAGACTTACACTAATATTAAACAAAATATGAGTGGTGCCACTGGGCAAGTGGGCACAGTATACGCTGTGAGCCTGACACAAAAAAGCAGACTGATGTTTCACAATCCAAAAAGTTTATTTTTTTAAAATGTACACTTACACTACTATTAAACAAGATATGAGTGGTGGCACTGGGCAAGTGGGCACAGTATACGCTGTGAGCCTGACACAAAAAAGCAGACTGATGTTTCACAGTCAAATTTTTTTTTTTAAATATTTACACTACTGTTACAACAAATATGAGTGGTGCCACTAACTTGGCAAGTGGGCCTGGCACACACACTGGCAGGCAGGCAACTGCAATTAGATTACACTCGCAGACTGATGTTTCACAGTAAAAAAAGTTTTTTTTTAAATATTTACACTACTGTTACAACAAATATGAGTGGTGCCACTAACTTGGCAAGTGGGCCTGGCACACACGCTGGCAGGCAGGCAACTGCAATAAGATTACACTAGCAGACTGATGTTTCACAGTCAAAAAAGTTTTTTAAAAAAATATTTACACTACTGTTATAACAAATATGATTGGTGGCACTACTTGGCAAGTGGGTCTGGCACACACGCTGGCAGGCAGGCAACTGCAATTAGATTACACTAGCAGATTAATGTAAAAGTTTTTTTTTTAAAAAATTTACACTAATGTTACACCAGATATGAGTGGTGGCACTGAGGAAGTAGGCACAGTATATGCTCTGGGCCTGACACACAGGCTGGCAGTGGAAGGCTGGCCTGGCAACTGCAATTAGATTACACTAGCAGACTGATGTTTCACAGTCAAAAAAGTTTTTTAAAAAAATATTTAGACTACTGTTACAACAAATATGAGTGGTGCCACTAACTTGACAAGTGGGCCTGGCACACACTCTGGCAGGCAGGCAACTGCAATTAGATTACACTAGCAGACTGATGTTTCACAGTCAAATAAGTTTTTTATTAAATATTTACACTACTGTTATAACAAATATGATTGGTGGCATTACTTGACAAGTGGGCCTGGCACACACGCTGGCAGGCAGGCAACTGCAATTGGATTACACTAGCAGACTGATGTAAAAAAAAAATTAAAAAAAAAATTTACACTAATGTTACAACAGATATGAGTGGTGGCACTGAGGAAGTAGGCACAGTATATGCTGTGAGCCTCACACACAGGCTGGCAGTGGCAGGCTGGCCTGGCAACTGAAATTAGATTACACTAGCAGACTGATGTAAAAGTTTTTTTTAAAAAAAATTTAAACTAATTTTACACCAGATATGAGTGGTGGCACTGAGGAAAAAGGCATGGTATATACTGTGAGCCTGACACACAGGCTGGCAGTGGCAGGCTGGCCTGGCAAGTGAAATTAGATTACACTAGCAGACTGATGTTTCACAGTCAAAAAAGTTTTTTTATTAAATATTTACACTACTGTTACAACAAATATGAGTGGTGCTACTAACTTGGCAAATGGGTCTGGCACACATGCTGGCAGGCAGGCAACTGCAATTAGATTACACTAGCAGACTGATGTTTCACAGTCAAAAAAGTTTTTTATTAAATATTTACACTACTGTTATAACAAATATGATTGGTGGCACTACTTGGCAAGTGGGCCTGGCACACACGCTGGCAGGCAGGCAACTGAAATTAGATTACACTAGCAGACTGATGTTTCACAGTCAAAAAAGTTTTTTTTTTAAATTTACACTACTGTTACAACAAATATGAGGGGTGCCAATAACTTGGCAAGTGGGCCTGGCACACACGCTGGCAGGCAGTCAACTGCAATTAGATTACACTAGCAGACTGATGTTTCACAGTCAAAAAAGTTTTTTTTTTAATATTTACACTCCTGTTATAACAAATATTATTGATGGCACTAGTTGGCAAGTGGGTCTGGCACACATGCTGGCAGGCAGGCAACTGCAATTAGATTACACTAGCAGACTGATGTTTCACAGTCAAAAATGTTTTTTTTAAATATTTACACTACTGTTACAACAAATATCAGTGGTGCCACTAATTTGGCAAGTGGGCCTGGCACACACGCTGGCAGGCAGGCAACTGCAATAAGATTACACTAGCAGACTAATGTTTCACATTCAAAAATGTTTTTTTTTTAAATATTTACACTACTGTTATAACAAATATGATTGGTGGCACTAGTTGGCAAGTGGGCCTGGCACACACACTGGCAGGCAGGCAACTGCAATTAGATTACACTAGCAGACTGATGTTTCACAGTCAAAAAGTTTTTTTTTAAAATATTTACACTACTGTTATAACAAATATGATTGGTGGCACTAGTTGGCAAGTGGGCCTGGCACACACACTGGCAGGCAGGCAACTGCAATTAGTTTACACTAGCAGACTGATGTTTCACAGTCAAAACAGTTTTTTAAAAAAATATTTACACTACTGTTATAGCAAATATTATTGGTGGCACTAGTTGGCAAGTGGGCCTGGCACACACGCTGGCAGGCAAGCAACTGCAATTAGATTACACTAGCAGACTGATGTTTCACAGTCAAATAAGTTTTTTTTTTAAATATTTACACTACTGTTACAACAAATATGAGTGGTGCCACTAACTTGGCAAGTGGGCCTGGCACACACGCTGGCAGGCAGGCAACTGCAATTAGATTACAATAGCAGACTGATTTTTCACAGTCAAAAAAGTTTTTTTATTAAATATTTACACTACTGTTACAACAAATATGAGTGGTGCCACTAACTTGGCAAGTGGGCCTGGCACACATGCTGGCAGGCAGGCAACTGCAATTAGATTACACTAGCAGACTGATGTTTCACAGTCAAAAAAGTTTTTTTTAAAAATATTTACACTACTGTTATAACAAATATGATTGGTGGCACTAGTTGGCAAGTGGGCCTGGCACACACGCTGGCAGGCAGGCAACTGCAATTAGATTACACTAGCAGACTGATGTAAAAGTTTTTTTTAAAAAATTACACTAATGTTACACCAGATATGACTGGTAGCACTGAGGAAGTAGGCAGTTTTTTTTTTAAATATTTACACTACTGTTACAACAAATATGAGTGGTGCCACTAACTTGGCAAGTGGGCCTGGCACACACGCTGGCAGGCAGGCAACTGCAATTAGATTACAATAGCAGACTGATTTTTCACAGTCAAAAAAGTTTTTTTATTAAATATTTACACTACTGTTACAACAAATATGAGTGGTGCCACTAACTTGGCAAGTGGGCCTGGCACACACGCTGGCAGGCAGGCAACTGCAATTAGATTACACTAGCAGATTGATGTTTCACAGTCAAAAAAGTTTTTTTTATTAAATATTTACACTACTGTTATAACAAATATGATTGGTGGCACTACTTGGCAAGTGGGCCTGGCACACACGCTGGCAGGCAGGCAGGCAACTGCAATTAGATTACACTAGCAGACTGATGTTTCACAGTCAAAAAAGTTTTTTTTAAAAAATATTTACACTACTGTTATAACAAATATGAGTGGTGCCACTAACTTGGCAAGTGGGCCTGGCACACACGCTGGCAGGCAAGCAACTGCAATTAGATTACACTAGCAGACTGATGTTTCACAGTCAAAAAAGTTTTTTTTTAATATTTACACTCCTGTTATAACAAATATGATTGATGGCACTAGTTGGCAAGTGGGTCTGGCACACACGCTGGCAGGCAGGCAACTGCAATTAGATTACACTAGCAGACTGATGTTTCACAGTCAAAAATGTTTTTTTTAAAATATTTACTCTACTGTTACAACAAATATGAGTGGTGCCACTAACTTGGCAAGTGGGCCTGGCACACACACTGGCAGGCAGGCAACTGCAATAAGATTACATTAGCAGACTGATGTTTCACAGTCAAAAAAGTTTTTTTTTTAAATATTTACACTACTGTTATAACAAATATGATTGGTGGCACTAGTTGGCAAGTGGGCCTGGCACACACGCTGGCAGGCAGGCAACTGCAATTAGATTACACTAGCAGACTGATGTAAAAGTTTTTTTTTAAAAATGTACACTAATGTTACACCAGATATGACTGGTGGCACTGAGGAAGTAGGCACAGTATATGCTGTGAGCCTGACACACAGGCTGGAACTCTGGCAGTGGCAGGCTGGCCTGGCAACTGAAATTAGATTACACTAGCAGACTGATGTAAAAGTTTTTTTTTTTTAAATTTACACTAATATTACACCAGATATGACTGGTAGCACTGAGCAATTAGGCACAGTGTATGCTGTGATGAGCCTACCACACGCTGACAGGCAGGCAAATGCAATTAGATTACAAAGAAAAAAGAAGAAAAAAACGACTGATGATATTCTAGCCCTAAAAAGGGCTTTTTGGGGTGCTGTCCTTACAGCAGAGATCAGATGAGTCCTTCAGGACTGTAGTGGACACTGAATACACTAGCCTAGCTATCAATTTCCCTATAAAATCAGCAGCAGCAGCACTATCCCTCCTCTCACTAAGAATGTAGGATCAGAATGAATCTAAAATGGCTGCTGCCCAGGAGCTGGGAGGGTCTGGGAGGGAGTGTCTGCTGCTGATTGGCTGAAATGTGTCTGCAGACTGTGAGATACAGGGTCAAAGTTTACTCAATGATGACGAATAGGGGGCGGATCGAACATCGCATATGTTCGCCCGCCGCGGTGAACGCGAACAAGCTATGATCTCCGGGAACTGTTCTCCGGCGAACTGTTCGCGACATCACTATTTAGGGCTAGATTTTGGGGCCTATTTATGAAATGTCTGTCTGACATGATCCGATCAGCGGATCATGTCCGACAGACTTTGCTGAATGTGGAGAGCAATATGCTCTCCGCATTCAGCATTGCACCAGCAGCTCTTGTGATATGCTGATGCAACGCCGCCTCCTGCAGATTCGCAGCCAATCGGCTGCTAGCAGGGCGTGTCAATCAACCTGATTGTATTCGATCTGGTTGATTTCATGCGATCTCTGTCCGCCTTCACAGAGCAGGTGGACAGGTTATGGGGCAGCGGTCTTTAGACTGCTGCTTCATAACTGGTATTTCTAGCGAGTCTGAAGGCTCACCAGAAACACCGCCCTTCAAGCCCCATATGGAAATGGACCCCTATGAGTGGAGCTGTAATTACTGCTCCCGTTCGCATGCTAATACCACTCAACTTCTGTTATTTGCACAATTCGGGTAGGGCTTACATTACAAGTTGAAAGTAAATGTTTATCGCTTGAGCAGAAGTTAAAATATTGCGATTGCATTAACGTACTCTCCCATTGGCTTCAAAGGAGAGAGAAAAGTGGGTACAAAACGAACACTTATACTCACGCGCTAACTCAATTCGCCATAAGCTCCCTACTGTAATAACCCCTAAAGTGACACATAGCCCACCTCAAAGTCCCAACTACACTATTTACCTCTAAACTGCCGCATAGCCCACCACAAAGTACCCACTACACTATTAACCCCTAAAACCGTCACACCCCACATCGTAAACTACCCCTCTACACTAATAAACCCTAAACCACAACCCACCCCTCTACAAAGTACCTCTCTAACATCTAAACCCCCTAACTTAACAACCCCAAAGTTACCCAAAAACAGACTAACTTTTTTTTTTAATTATTAAAACTTACATAAAAAAGGGAGAAAAAAACTAACCTTACCGAACACTTATACTCACGCGCTAACTCAATTCACCATAAGCTCCCTACTGTAATAACCCCTAAACTGACACATAGCCCACCTCAAAGTCCCAACTACACTATTTACCTCTAAACTGCCGCATAGCCCACCACAAAGTACCCACTACACTATTAACCCCTAAAACCGTCACACCCCACATCGCAAACTACCCCTCTACACTAATAAACCCTAAACCACAACCCACCCCTCTGCAAAGTACCTCTCTAACATCTAAACCCCCTAACTTAACACCCCCTAAGTTACCCAAAAACAGACTAACTTTTTTTTTTTAATTATTAAAACTTACATAAAAAGGGAGAAAAAAACTAACCTTACCTTTAATAAAAAACTTCCATTACTTAAAAAATAAAAAACCTACAATTACTTTAAAAAAAACTTACAAAAAACCCTAACATTCCAAAAAAAACAAAAAAATCTACCGCTATAAAAATAGCAAACAAATTGCAAAAAATAAAAAAAGTTACGCCCATTCTAAAACCCCACAAAAATAAAATACCCACCCCAAAATAAAAAACCTATTCTTACACTGAACTACAAATATAGCCCTTAAAATTGCCTTTTGTAGGGCATTGCCCTTAAGTGTCTTAGCTCTTTTTCTTTAAAAAAAAATATATACAAATCTCTACCATTAACCCCCTTGCAAAAAAAGTCTAGCTAAAAAAAAAAATATTCTAAAGGACATTTAGCTTTTTTGCCACCAAGGAAAAAAATAAAAACCCTAATCTTAAAAAGAAAAAACACACCCAAAAAACAACCTAACACTTAACCCTGAATATGGTACGCACCAAAGATGAATACCAGCGGAGGCACTGCTACATCTTCATCCCGGCGGCAAACTTCTTATCTTTATCCTGGCTGTGGTTCATCTTGGCAGCTTTCCATCTTCTTATCTTCATCATGACTGCAGTGGTCTTCATCCATCTTCTTATCTTCATCATGACTGCAGTGGTCTTCATCCATCTTCTGATCTTCATCAACGATCCTCTTCATGTGGTCACCAGCGGCACACTGAATGAAAGCTTTTTCTATTGCTGATTTGAATTTGAAAATAAAAATCAGCCAATAGGAATGGCAAGGGCTACCCTATAGAAAAAGGTACCTCGCATTCAAAATTCAGCGGCAAATGCAATTTCGTTTCAGCGATTCGCATTTACGCTCCTCGCGCTAACTATAGCGATCCACTCATAATCTAGCCCTTAGTGTTTAGTGTTTCTTTAAATAGTGAAAAAAGGCAAAAATAATTTGCATCACCAATTACTGCATCCTCTGCCAATGATGAAATTATGCAAACATGATTAAGCAAGTACAGGGATATGTTAATGACACCATGCTAAAATATGGAGATTTGGAAGTTGCATACTAAAATATAAATATTCACTTAATTGCTTATATTTCTTTTAAAATAAAAATATCCTAACGTATTTAAATGCTCTATTGTGTAAAAACAAATTATAAGTTTATTATTGCAATATTTTATTTCTATGAGAAATTGTGTTGATTTTGTTTCTAGTTGAAAATAATACTGCAATCTTGCACAGAGCGTTTATAAGTATTTTTTTTTAAACACATAATGTTAAACAGAATATCTTAACTCACATAAACTCTTCACAATCATTATATAATAATATTCTGCAGCACAAAAGATGAATCATGACAATTCTTTATTACTCTTAGAAGCATAAATTGGCTGAATTATAAATTTACAGCAAGAACCTGGAAGATAGTTAGCGCTCTTTAAAAAAAAAAAAAGAAATTGCAATTTGTATCTCTAAAAGACAAATTTCTCTATCAATACACCGACAGTGTTCCTTGAGCTAAAAAATACTGTGTAGTTTTCTAAAATGACACTCATAAATACCACTGAATTTGATAAATAGAGAATGAGACAATATGAACCGCATTATATCACATCGTATTGTAAAGGGATGGTTTTATTTCCCACTAAGGTAAATGTAGACTGACTTTATATGCCTTGGCTTTATGTGTAAGATGTACAGAACTCATCAGATGGGCATAAAATGCAAACATCTCTCAGAAAATATGTGGCTATCAGACATTATTTATCTCAGAGACTAAAAAGGTTCTGAAGAGAATATGATACATGCTTGTCTATTTTCTAGATTATACAATTTTTAGGAGTGTAATTAACCATGTCACATAGTTTAGATGCTATAAAAAAGAGTTTGTCTGATTTTTCCTTTTTTTTTTAACTTGTCACATTCTTCAAATATATTTGTTGTCTCAAAAGACTGCTGCAATTTCAAAAGCAAATAACAGAATATTTTGCAGTTATTTTATTGCCCAACAAACAATTCTACAAATTCAGAGAAGTTTATTCTTAATTCTCTAATGTCTCTGAAAATTATAAATTTGCAGTAAACATAGTTTTAAGCTACTTTTTGTTGCTTTTTCAGTACATTTCATAAATCAACTAATATTTCAAATAAAACTATGCGTTAATATAAATCATACACTAAAGATAGTTAATTTTCCTGAAGCAGTAAATAAAAATTACATCTATACATAAAGTACTGTATATATGCTCTTGAAAAAAGATTAGTGCATCATGGCCGAGGTTAGCTAGTGGAGCGTAAATGCGTAAGGGCTAGATTACAAGTGGAGCACTAAATTATCACACGTCCGCAAATGCTCGGTAGCATTGTGCTCACAAGAATGCGCTTCCATAGGCTTCTATGAGATCCTCGTTCTGATGCTGTCACAGAAGGCATTAGAACCTTGCACAGCGAAGGGTGTAAGTAGCGCAGCGATGGCCAGCATTTTTAAATATATATGTATATTTATGTGTTAATATGTGTATACAAATAGTCAGTGAAACCCAAACAGTCAGATAAGTAGTAAGCAATCTTAGTGCACAATTTGTGTGCACCAGGGATCAGAGTCCCACTTCAGGTTAATTGAGGGCTTGGAGCAACTCACCATACCGTATAATTTATAAGATTACATCTCTGTATGGGATGTGTATATGTATATATTTAATAAGCTATTCTTGTTTATCCTGCAAATATCTATTCTCATGTAAGTTTGAAACCTGTGAATGAATACATCTTATGCAGTTTTTGATATCCTATATATGACGTACAGCACACACCTTTGGGGGGAGGGTAAGTTTTACCAACTGTGATTGGTTAAAGTCATGGAGGCGGTTTATTTGTTTTAACCTATCATATTTGTTTATATGTCTTTTAAGCAGGTGTGAGGTTCAGCACTACAGGCGGTGACTACGGATATTCATCCGAAACGCGTAAGCCTGCTAGTGATGCGCCCGTGATGACCTTTCATACAACTGTTTGCTGTGTACCTTTTGTAGTTTATATCTATCTAATAAAGGACTGGTTTTACTTTTTCATATTGGTGTCGGATTCCTCTTCTTAATATGTATATATACACACAGTTCCCATAAACCGCAATGTAAATGCTACTTTTTTTAATTTTTTTATTAAAAACTACAATGCCCACTATTTTAGATAAAATATTTTTATTAACCACAAACCTCCTCCTTATACATCAGATAAATTACATGTAGCATACAATGAGAAAGAGAAGAACAAAAAAAAAAAAAAAACAACAAAGAAAAACATTCAGCAGCAAGATAAATAGTACCTTACTCATAATTATAGTCTGAGGAAATGGTGGCTCTCGACTAGGAGCAGCTCCCTGAGCAAAGTTCCTAGAAAATCCTCTGTAATTGTCTATATCCTCATGTCATTGAAATATCAACAGTCTATCTAAGCTGCTGACTTTGCTGCAGTCTGTCTCAGAGTATATGGAGGTTTCTCTCATTTTCATACTTTTCCCTCGATTACTCCTTTTATATATCCGTAGATATAGCAGTCTATGTTGGAAGTACCTAATCTTGGGGGTTAGTATTTTTATAACTTTAGCAATATCGTTAATCTAAGTAGAACAAATGAACAAAACTCAACAACCCTCGAATCATAACAAATTAAACTAATGGAATCACGGGTACCCAATGCCCTAGTGCGTATCTATATGGCTATTAGTAGCTCCCTCATCAATTTTCCCTATATTAATTAATCTCTCATGTCTGAGCAGCGACTATCCTTCTCTAAGGATTCTTTGCTTTCCTGTCTATCCTATTTCTGCACCACCTTTAATTATCCAATAAAACCAGATCTTCTGGAATGTGGGCCCTGTGTCTTGTATAAATGCCGCTGTCTTGTACATCGAATAAACCATCTGTATTCTAGTGAAGACTTCTGTCCACATCGGTATCTAATTTTTCCAGTATTTCGCTATAGCTATTCTTGTGGTGGTGCAAAGGATTCAAATAAAAGTGATTATATGTGGGTTTAATCTCGGAACGGACTCATGCAGCAATGCCTGAGCTGATGTAAGCGAGATCTGTTCGCCTAGTAGTGTGCTCAACAGTGAAGATAGCTCCCGCCATATGTTTTGGACTTTAGGGCAATCCCACCACATGTGAAGATATGATCCCCTAACCTTACACCCTCTATAACAATGTCTAGAGCTTCCCGGTGTCATATGAGATGTTTTCACTGGTGCCAAGTACCACCTAAAGGTTGTCTTCAGTACGTTCTCTCTGAGGTCTGCACTAATAAGGCCCTTGCTAGCGTGATGGTATATGTCATTCCATTCGTCAATCGCACACTCTCCTGCAATATCCCCCTCCCAGTTTAGTAGCAGTGTGGTTTTAGTTACATATTTATTTTCCTGTAATGATATGTATAATCTAGAAATTGCTTTCTTGGGTCTGTTAACTGCTAAACATAAATTTTCGAGAGTCGTCTTTTGACTATGTATCGTGGCCCTGGTGATATATGCTTGTATAGCTGATATGACCTGTAGGTAGAGGAACCAGTGTATCTGAATAGGTTCTAACTTTTGTCTAAGTTGCATGAAGGTCAGTAATTTACCCTTTGAATACATATCTGCTACCCAGTATAGGACTTTATTTTCCCATTTCTTTATATGGTATATAAATTCCTAATTTATCAAATATTTTAGTGGCATTATTAAGGTTTGTTTAGGAATCAGCTTCCCTATCCGTTGTATCTTAGTCCATTGTTGCTTGGTCAATTGTGCAGTTTTATTTTGATAAACTGTTGGGTCTGTATTCTTTACATTACCCCATATGATATCGTCGGGTTCTTCCATCCCCCTCATAGCAGCCTCCAAGGTAGGCCATAGAACATCTTTTTGTCGTCTTCCAAGTATTGAGTTTTGCGCCAGTCTTGCTGCTGTATAATAATCATGTAAATTGGGAGCCCCCACCCCCCCCTAATTGTCTATGTCTTGTCAGAATTTGATGTGGGATCCTCGGGTGTTTATTGTCCCTTAAAAATCTATGTATGTCTCGTTGGAGATTATCTAAATCTAAGCCGCTAACTTTAATTGGGAGGACCCTAAACAGATAAAGAATTCTGGGCAAAATCGTCATCTTGACGGCAGATAGTCTCCCATACCAGGAGAATCCCATTTTCCTCCATTTTCCCAAGTCCGATCTAATTGCTTTGTATAGGGGAATATAGTTTGTGGCGTATAGTTTTGAGGAGTGAGTAGTCAGTTTTATCCCCAGGTATTTTAGCCCATCTGAGACCCACTTGAAGTCAAAGTTTGTCTCAATCGCCTTAATGGTATGTTTAGGTATCGACAGGGGAAGTGCTTCACACTTGTCTAAATTAATTTTATAACCCGATATCTGAGAGAATAGTTGAATAGCGTGATATACATGTGGGAGCGAGATCAGTGGCTTCGAAATGGTTAGTAACACATCGTCTGCGAACAGGGTAATTTTATGATGTGTCGTCCCTATCTCTAGTCCCCAAATATCAGGGCAGTTACGTATATATGCAGCTAAGGGTTCTATGCATAGCGCAAAAATTAAGGGTGATAGAGGACATCCTTGCCTCGTGCCATTAAGAATATGTATGGTCTCTGACTGATGTCCAATTGCTCTGACTTGGGCTGTAGGTGTCGAATATAGTCCCTCAATAGCGTTCATAAACCGTCCCTCAAAACCCATTAATAACAGCAATCGCAACATGTATTTCCAATCCACCCGGTCGAATGCCTTCTCCGCATCCAAAGATAGGACCAGAGAAGGCATCCCCCTGTCCCGAAGAAAGTCTATAACCGACACCATTCTACGAATATTGTCAGGGGCTTCCCTGTCCTTAATAAATCCGACTTGATCAGGATGTATGACTGAGGGTAGAATGTGTTTCAACCTGTTAGCTAATATTTTTGTAACTATCTTAAGATCCTGGTTGATAAGGGAAATCGGTCTATAATTAGCGCAAAGATGGGGGTCCCTCCCCTGTTTTGGTATGACCACTATCCTAGCCTGAAGCAGTTCTATAGGTATTTCTCCCCCTTCCATAATGTGATTGGCAAATACCACCAAGTGAGGCGTTAGTATATCCCTAAAAGCCTTATAATATTCCCCTGGGAATCCATCTGGGCCTGGGGCTTTGCTTGGTTTAAGATCTTTGATGGCTGCTCGTACCTCTTCATAGGTAATTTTAGCGTTAAGGATTTCCCTATCTTACTCAGAAATTGGTTTCAGGTTTGCTTTGTGTAGAAAAGAGTCAAATAATTTGTCCGTCAGAGGGCAGTGTTGCACTTTAGTCCCGTCATACAATACACTGTAAAATTGAGCAAATGTGTCCACAATTTCCTGTGGATGGGATGTCATGTGACCTTTTGAGTTCTCTATGCATGGTATTGATAATGCCTGATAATTGTCTCTAATTTTTTTCGCTAGGTATTTATCTGGCTTATTTGAAAAGATAAAGTAATTTGTTTTCAATCTTTGTGCCGTTTTTACGGATTGCTCGTTTAGTATGGCTTGCAACCTGTTTTTAGTGTTTATTAGTTGTGTCAACGTGGTGTGGGATTTGGTTATTCTATGTGTCCTCTCTAGTGAAGTAATCTCCGAGTATAGCTGCCTCAGAAGAAGGGCATACTGTTTCCTAGCTGTTGTCTTTTCTTTGATTAATACCCCCCTGATCACTGCCTTATGCGCTGCCCATGGAATGATAGGGTTGTTTGTGGTATCTACATTAATCTGCCAATATTCTTCTAAATCTTTGAGTATTTTATCTTTAATGAGCGGGTTTTTAATACAGGATGGGTCATACGTCCAAGATTTCGTTCTCTTCGGGTCTAATAGGTCACCTAGATTGAGTTTAGTGATTGAATGGTCTGACCATACACAGGGAAGAATACCTATATATTGTATTATTGGTTGCAGTATCTGACTCGTATATATATAGTCTATCTTCATGTAACTGTTGTGTGCTGATGAATAAAATGTAGTGTCCCTAGTACCTGCCAGCTATCCTGCAGCGTATGTTGCTCGAGCATCCCCCATATGTTCTTAGCTATCCCTCTCTGTCTTTGTTTCTTTTTAGAGTGCAGATTGGCTGTGTATTTTGTCAATGATTGTATGTCTTTGTTGAAGTCTCCTGCCAGAACTATACGCATCCTAGACCAGTCAGTCAACAGATTAGATATGTTTTGAAAGAATTTGTCTTGTTGCTCATTTGGAGCGTACACATTGCAGAAGAGTATGTCTATTCCTCCTATTTGGCCAGACACCAGGAGGTATCTGCCATCCCTATCTGCTATGGTCTCTTTGTGTGTGAAAGGAATGGAGGAGTGAATAAGAAGGGAAACTCCCCTTTTTTAAAATCTATCGTGGAATGGAATTGTTGTGGAAAGTCCCTTGCCCAGTATTTTGGAATGTGGAGTGCAGGAAGTGTGTTTCCTGGAGGAAAATTACAGTAGCTTTCAGTCGCCTATAATTAGTCATTACAGTCCTTCTCTTTATGTCAGTGTTAAGACCTCTCGCGTTGTGCGAGAGCCATATAATTCTAGGTAATGACATTCTAAAAAGTATGGCTGTACTCTACTCTTTTCTTACCAATAGCTAAGTATTCTGGGGGTACCTTATTCATCATCTGGTGAGACCTCTCCCAGCATCGCACCAATCCACCCATGATTGACGAGCTTTGCGTGCGTGTGAGGCATCCCGTGATTCCAAACAACAAAAATATAAACATTAATATAACTAGTAACATATCATAATAAAAAAGTGTGCTGGTCAACATATGGCTATACCAACACGGTGTGTGTTCTATATTTAGTCACAACAAAAAAACACAATAACAAACATCATATAAGCATTAATGAATATACAGTAGTCCTTGAGGCCTAGTGCCCCCATAACTTCCCTCTTTATCATGAGGTTGATAATCTTCACCTATATCTCAAGCTCTCACAGCAGGAGAGTAGTAACCTTCAAGTGTTTTATTGTTCTCTTTATGTCTAAGTCTCAGGTTTTAGCTTCCTTTTTAGTAACCTTTTTCCATCTTGGTCTCTGAGATTTTGCTTGAGAGTGGGAAGGTTCCGAAGGGCCTGCTGTTGTTTCCCCTTCTGTGATATCTGGCGTTCCAACTCCAAGAATTTGCAAATGTCAGGTATTTCCGCTGTGGTCTTGATCGTGGCTGTTCTGCCATTCCTCACAACATGCAGGGCAAAGGGGAAACCCCATCTGTATGGAATGTGATGTTTTCTGAGGAGGAGGGTGAGCGGTCGGAGTGTATATCTTCTTTGCAAGGTCTTAATGCAGAGATCCTGGAAAAACTGGATAACCTTACCCTGGAATTTAAACGTGGGATTATGTCTGGCAGCTGACAATATTTTTTCTCCGTCAGGATATCTCAGAAGCTTAAGTATCACATCTCTCGGGGGTTGATCTGATTTAGGTTTCTCCCTAAGGGCCCTATGGACTCTTTCTATTTGAACTTCAGAGTCGCCTGGTGTTCCCAAAATCGCTCTAAATAGTTGCTGGAGATAGTTGTACAAATCTTCCACTCCGATTGTCTCAGGGACCCCTTTAAGTCGAATATTGGATCTTCTGCTCCTATTTTCTATGTCCTCAATCTTCTCTTCCAGCTCTATTATCATTTGTTTTTGGGTTGTTAGTGTTTGGGATACTTCAGCCACCTCTTCACTCATTTCATCTATCGTTTCTAATGAATCCACCCGAGTCCCCAGTTCTGAGATCTCAGTTTTGATATCAGTAAGACTGTTAGTAATTTTCTCCTGGAAACTATCCATCTTTTCCCAGAGTTTATCGAAATTGGACGCAATATCCTGTTTGGATACTAAGGCGTGGAGGTCTGCCTTAGTCACAGGAGTCATATCTTCAAGATCTCCCTCACTTTCAGATTCAAGATCCTCCTCTGCTTCATTTGAAAGAAGATCTTTAACTTTATGGACTCTGGGTGTTTTGAAAAACCCCTCCATAGATGCATTCTTCATCCCTTTATCTGCCTTGGTCCCTTTCCTGGTCGACATTGTGAATATCCCTTTTAATCTCTTCCCTCCTTGGGTTAGCTAGATGGTTTAGGTAATCTTGCAGAGTCAGGAGATAACAAGAGCCAGGGTCCCTTGACTCTTTTTGATTTATTAAGGGTTGTGACTCTGGGTCCACTCTCCAAACCCCTCCCCCTCTATGTGATTAGGGGTGTTATTCCATATATTTATAGTACTTCCCTCTCTTCTTAGAGTATGTTTATATGGTATACAGTGGTGGTGTCATGAGGATAGTATGAGGTGAAGGAGGCACTATTCTATATACATCTGTGCTAATTTATCTTGATCTGTGCGGTATTGTTGGACCACTCAAAAACACATCTTTACATCTTTAACTCATTTCACATCTCAGTGGCTCTTCCCTGTGCAAATGGGTCCCCATATTTTTAACTATCGTGCAGTTTAAGAGCTGGGTAACCCCACTGGTCTCTATTCCCCAGGGCAGTTGTCCTCACTGGACGAAGACGGGCAGGGAAATTGGGGTATGACCCACTGACACTGCGTTCAGCAGGAAATGGAGGGGAAAGAGACCAGTCTGGCAATGTACATTTGCATTCAGTGGAGTTTAGTATCCCTGTGAGCAGGCTCTGTAGTTACTATAGTTATGCAGTGAGAGTTATGTGTAGCTAACCAGCTATTATGGAAGCTGCTGTCAATGTGCACAGTTCAGTTTATTAAGTCTCCTTTCTCACAGCTAAATCTAAATGTTCAGGAGCAAATTGTCCGTGACAAAGTAGGAGCAGCTATTGCAGGAGCAATTATTTTTACATCTCTTGTATAGTGATAATACTATCTGTACATCCAACATTTTGAACAGCTCAATCTGTTCTTTCCGTGATATATGCAGATGCAGTTGCTGGTCACCCACTTAAGTACTATTAACCCTTTTCCTTCTGCAGAAATCTCTTTACTTTTATTTTCTAAAAAACTGGTGCAACAGGTTATCTCCCCTGGGCAGGGTATTGGTTACTGACAGTCTATATCGTTACCACCAGCAAGTCAGAAGGCATATGGGGCCTGCCCATAAGGCATAAGTGAGGTAACAGTGCACAACTTATGTGTCCCAGAGATGGCAAGAAAACACTTTAACTCACCCCTATCCAGCAATGGGCCTCTTCTGGATACCGGTTTATATATAAGTCCTGAAAATACAGTCTGAATGGCTTCTGGTCTGTATGGTGATGTCCCCCTGTTACAGTCAGCGGTGTAGTGGCGTAGGTCTGATCGAGGACTCCCTAGGTCTCAGAGAGAGAGCGGCACCGGTATTCTCAAGTTTCACCACTCTGACCCAGGATGACTCCCCCGGCACCAACAATGTCGGGAGAGGCAAGATGGCGGCTTCACGTTCAAACTTGTTTGCTGTGGGCTTATTCCAGGGCCGGCAAAGTGAGCACCGCCGGGATCCAGGGGTATGTCCGTGAGTCCAGCTGTCACTTGCCTAAGACAGATCTGTCTATATAGTATTTAGGCAACCCACATGGGGGAAGTTACCTGAGTCCTCTGTGGTTCTTGTGGGTATGAACACTCCGGAGCGGAGCCCCGACCCTCCGGAGTTGTGCTCAGGTACAATAACCTATATAGTGTGGCTGTCGGGTTCTCCTGCTCACTGTACCGGTTCACTCTGTTCCCCTGTATGGCAGGCGGCGGGCAGCGTCTTTGTAGCTCTCACTTGTACTATTCAGTACCCGTGCCCCAAACACCCAAGGGCATACAGAAGGGTGCATAAGCAGGTAACTAGTATTTCTTTACTACTTAGATTATTTAATCCAAACTTCATACACGGAGCTCACTATGGCTGCGTCCTCTTAGTTAGGCAGTTAACTCCTCCCCCCAATGCCCACTATTTTAAGGGCATTTGGGGCACTTTTAAAAAATTAACCAGAGATCTAATCTCTGGTTAATTTTCTGAGCGCTAATCGCTACTGTGAGCTCACTGTAGCAATAACCAGCCACTTGTAATAGCTAGTTAATTATTGTGCTCCCACAAATAGGCAAATTTGTCAGTTTGCGGGAGTGCAAAAATTTAGCACTTCACTTCTAATCTAGCCTACAGTTTTAATCTAGACTTAATTAACTTAAATATTTAGGTCATATATGTTTTTGTTGAATCAACTTAATTTTATTTTTACTTAATCCCTCATAACACCATAGGGTTGCCAGGTGTCCAGTTTTCAATTTGTACAAAAATACTGGACATTTAAATGTCCAGTATTTTTAAATTCTTCTATGTGTCAGCTAAATACAAAGGGCCTCCTTTTCCTCCATGTAATACAAATATGACCCAAAAATAAGTAACACTGTGAATTTTCTATCTATGTGTTACAGGCAGCCAATTGATTGTTACATCACTGCTGTGTGTGTACTCCTGGCAGTCAGAGGGGTAAAATGACTGCTTTGAACGAGTATTAATGGCAACCAAGGGGTTAAAAGGACTACTCATTTGTTTAAAATATACATCATGGTATCAAAGATGGGGCTTTTGGTGGACATTGTGTGAAAAGCAAGGATACTTGATCATTTCAGTTGATACTATTCCACTTTTGCCAAACTCAACAATCCATGAAGTTTTTTTAGTTACCAATGGATAGAAGTAGAGACTGAAACATCTATAAAAGTATCTTATTTAAGACTCCGGCTGTTAACCATTAACTGATAGTGGTTAATATCCACAGTCTTAAACAAGATACTCTTAAAGACGCAGTCTCTATTTTTATCCAATAATTGGAGAACTCTCTTATTATTGATTATCACAAACTATTTATATTCACTTCGTATAGATGTTTTATATATTAATTTTCAAAGATGTTTATTGTTTTTTTTCCTGAAGTGCTTCAATATTTTATTGATTGTCAAGTAAAGTTCATTTATTTATTTTGAAGAAATTGTTTATTGTGATAGTATTTCTGATTGTTTAATATCCAGCCTGTGGCGCACATCACCATTTTTATCTATTTTTAATCTTACATATGTTGATTTGGTGAGAGTTTTATCAACACAATTGTAAGGTAGTACATAAGTATTTCTCTTAGAGTTTTAAACCTATTTTATATTGTGACTAACCCCTAAACCATCACACCCAACATCGCAAACTACTCCTCTACACTATTAACCCCTAAACCGTCACAAACCCTATTGCAAAATACAAACTAACATCTAAACCCATAATGAGCTAACTAACCTAACCTAACACCCCCAAGTTACCCTTCAAAAAACTAACCTTACCAGAAAACAAAAACAACATCACCTTAAAAACCTAACTATCGCCTAGATTTAGAGTTCTGCGTTAGCCGTCAAAAGCAGCGTTAAGGGGTCCTAACGCTGCTTTTGGCCACCCGCTGGTATTTAGAGTCAGCCAGGTAAAGGTGTACCGCTCACTTTCAAGCCGCGACTTTTCCATACCGCAGATACCCTTACGCCAATTACGTATCCTATCTTTTCAATGGGATATTCCTAACACCGGTATTTAGAGTCTTGGCTGAAGTGAGCATTACACCTCTACCGACAAAACTCCTACCGCCCATGGAAAGGCTGTAGTTAAGAGCTTTATTGGCTAACGCCGGTATATAAATCTCTTAACTACAGTGCTCTAAAGTACACTAACACCCATAAACTACCTATGTACCCCTAAGCCGAGGTCCCCCCACATCGCCGCCACTATAATAAATATTTTTAACCCATAATCTGCCGACCGCACATCGCCGCCACCTACATTATCCCTATGAACCCCTAATCTGCTGCCCCTAACATTGCCGACACCTACATAATATTTATTAACCCCTAATCTGACCTCCCAATGTCGCCGCTACCTTACCTACACTTATTAACCACTAATCTGCGGACTGGACATTGCCGCCACTATAATAAATGTATTAACCTCTAAACCGACTCACTCCCGCCTCACAAACACTAGAATAAATTGTATTAACCCCTAATCTCCCCCCCAACGTCGCCGCCACCTAACTTCAAGTATTAACCCCTTATCTGCCGACCGGACCTCACTGCTACTCTAATAAATGTATTAACCCCTAAAGCTAAGTCTAACCCCAACCCTAACACCCCCCTAAATTAAATATAATTTTAATCCAATGAAAAAAATTAACTCTTATTAAATAAATTAATCCTATTTAAAGCTAAATACTTACCTGTAAAATAAACCCTAATATAGCTACAATATAACGAATAATTATATTGTAGCTATTTTAGGATTTATATTTATTTTACAGGCAACGTTGTATTTATTTTAACTAGGTACAATAGCTATTAAATAGTTATTAACTATTTAATTGCTACCTAATTAAAATAATTACAAAATTACCTGTAAAATAAATCCTAACCTAAGTTACAATTAAACCTAACACTACACTATCAATAAATTAATTAAATAAATTATCTACAATTACATACAATTAAATAAACTAAACTAAATTACAAAAAAAAACAAAGACTAAATTACAAAAAATAAAAAAAGATTACAAGAATATTAGGCTAATTACACCTACTCTAAGCCCCCTAATAAAATAGCCCCCTGAAATAATTAAGGTCCCTACTCTATTCTAAATTAAAAAGTTATCAGCTCTTTTACTAGCTCTTAAAAGGGCTTTTTGCGGGGCATGCCCCAAAGTAATCAGCTCTTTTGCCTGAAAAAAAAAAAATACAACCCCCCCCAACATTAAAACCCACCACCCACATACCCCTACTCTAACCCAAACCCCCCTTAAATAAACCTAACACTACCCCCCTGAAGATCTCCCTACCTTGAGTCGTCTTCACCCAGCCGGGCCGCAGTCTTCATCCGATGGGGCAGAAGAGGACATCCAGACCGGCAGAAGTCTTCATCCTATCCGGGCAGAAGAGGACATCCGGACCGGCAGACATCTTCATCCAAGCGGCATCTTCTATCTTCATCCATCCGGAGCGGAGCCATCTTCTTCCCAGCTGACGCAGATCCATACTCTTCAACCTACGCCTACTCGCCAAATGAAGGTTCCTTTAAATGACGTCATCCAAGATAACGTCCCTCACATTCCGATTGGCTGATAGGATTCTATCATCCAATCGGAAATAAGGTAGGAAAAATTTGATTTGCTGATTCAATCAGCCAATCAGATTGAGCTTGCATTCTATTGGCTGTTCCGATCAGCCAATAGAATGTGAGCTCAATTTGATTGGCTGATTGGATCAGCCAATCGGATTGAACTTGAATCTGATTGGCTGATTGAATCAGCCAAACAGATTTTTTCCAACCTTAATTCCGATTGACTGATAGAATCCTATCAGCCAATCGGAATTCATGGGATGCCATCTTGGATGACGTCATTTAAAGGAACCTTCATTCGGCGAGTAGGCCACGGTTGAAGAGGATGGCTCCACGTCGGCTGGTAAGAAGATGGCTCCGCTCCACTCCAGATGGATGAAGATAGAAGATGCCGCTTGGATGAAGATGTCTGAGGGTCCGGATGTTCTCTTCTGCCTGGATAGGACGAAGACTTCTGCCAGTCTGGATGTCCTCATCTGCCCCATCGGATGAAGACTTCGGCCCGGCTGGGTGAAGACGACTCAAGGTAGGGAGATCTTCAGGGGGTAATTTTAGGTTTATTTAAGGGGGGGTTGGGTTAGAGTAGGGGTATTTGGGTGGTGGGTTTTAATGTTGGGGGGGGCGGGTTGAATTTTTTTTACAGGCAAAAGAGCTGATTACTTTGGGGCATGCCCCACAAAAGCCCTTTTAAGGGCTGGTAAAAGAGCTGATTACTTTTTAATTTAGAATAGGGTAGGGACCTTTATTATTTTGGGGGGCTTTTTTATTTTATTAGGGGGCTTAGAGTAGGTGTAATTAGCCTAATATTCTTGTAATCTTTTTTTATTTTTTGTAATTTAGTGTTTGTTTGTTTGTTTTTTGTAATTTATTTTAGTTTATTTAATTGTATGTAATTGTAGGTAATTTATTTAATTAATTTATTGATAGTGTAGTGTTAGGTTTAATTGTAACTTAGGTTAGGATTTATTTTACAGGTACTTTTGTAATTATTTTAACTAGGTAGCTATTAAATAGTAAATAACTATTTAATAGCTATTGTACCTAGTTAAAATAAATACAACGTTGCCTGTAAAATAAATATAAATCCTAAAATAGCTACAATATAATTATTTGTTATATTGTAGCTATATAAGGGTTTATTTTACAGGTAAGTATGTAGTTTTAAATAGGAATACTTTAGTTAATAAGAGTTAATTTATTTTGTTAGATTAAAATTATATTTAACTTAGGGGGATGTTATGGTTAGGGTTTGACTTAGCTTTAGGGGTTAATACATTTATTAGGGTAGTGGCGATGTCCGGTTGGTAAATTAGGGGTTAATACTTGAAGTTAGGTGGCAGCGACATTGGGGGGGGGGATTAGGGGTTAATAAATATAATATAGGGGTCGGTGGTGTTAGGAGCAGCAGATTAGGAGTACATAGGGATAATGTAGGTTGTGGCAGTGTACGGAGCGGCAGATTAGGGGTTAATAGTATAATGCAGGTGTCAGGGATAGTGGGGGCGGCAGATTAGGGGTTAATAAGTGTAAGGTTAGGGGTGTTTAGACTCGGGGTTCATGTTAGGGTGTTAGGTGCAGACTTAGAAACTGTTTCCCCATAGGAAACAATGGGGCTGCGTTAGGAGCTTAACGCTGCTTTTTTGCAGGTGTTAGGTTTTTTTTCAGCCCAAACTGCCCCATTGTTTCCTATGGGTGAATCGTGCACGAGCACGTTTTAGCTGCTTACCGCTACCGTAAGCAACGCTGGTATTGAGGGTTGAAGTGGCGGTAAATTAGGCTCAACGCACCCTTTTTGGAGCCTAACGCAGCCCCTCAGACAACTCTAAACACCAGCGTTGTTTGGAAGCAGTGGTAGGAAATAAAGCTGCGTCAGCTACGCGGGTCTTTACCGACAAAACTCTAAATCTAGCCGATTATTTTAAAAAAAACTACCATTGCAGAAAATAAAATCACCTACCATTACAGATTTAAAAAAATTACCAGAAATAAAAAAACAGTTATGCCTATTTTAAAACTAAAGCCCCACTTAAAAAATAATAATAATAAAAAAAAACTTTGCTAACAATAAACTATAGCAATAGCCCTTTAAAAAGGCTTTTTGCAGGGCATTACCCTAAAGTAATTTTTTTTAAACAAAAAAAACAAAACAACACAGTTCTACAAGTAACCCCCCCAACAACAAAAAAAAACTATCTTAAAAAAACTACTCTAAAAATTGCCCTGAAAAAGACATTTGTCTTGGCATTGCAAGTACAAAAAAATATAAACCCTAACCTAAAAGAAAAAAACACCCAAAAAATCCTAAATCATACAATAGGAATACAAGGGTACGCCTATATGAAGGGGGTACCTCACATGTAAAACTCAGTGTGCGGAGGGTCACATAAAGAGGATGTCAGCGACCGAATGTAAGAAGATGGATGAAGATAGAAAACCACTGCCTGGATGAAGATAGAAGACTGCCGCTTAGAAAAAGATGGACCCCCTCCGAGATGAAGATGAGGATGGACTACATCTGGGATGAAGAGTGAGCGCCACCACCTGGATTCAACTTTGGTGAGTAGCATCTTTTGGGTTTAGTGATATTTTTGGGTGTTTTCTTTTTCTTTTTTTTTGCCAGTTTAGGGGTAGTGGGGTAGTTTGCAATATGATGGTGTGGCGGTTTAGGGGTTAATAGTGTAGTTGGGTAGTTTGCAATATGGGTGTTCGGTGGTTAAGGGGTTATTAGTGTAGGGGTAGTTTGTGATAGGCTATGTGGTGGGTTTGGAGTTAATAGAGTAGGGTTCTCATGGCTATTTGTGTTAGCACGCAAGTATGTTTGTTTAGTTTTTTCCGCTTTTTTTTGTACATTGATGTCTATGGGGGAGTTATGCTCTTTGTGCATGATGGTTTTGCGCACAAGTAGAAAAAAATTACTTTCAAATTGTAATTTGCGGATTACCTGACATGCGCAAAGAGAAGTCAAGCAGAGTCAGTGTTCTAGGGGGAGCGGTAATTACCGTTCAACTTGTAATTTAGCCCAAATCGTGCTAACGGCTATTCACTGTATTCATTATGTACATTTTTTATTGTTTAGATATTTTGGTATACATAGCCTTTACTATTTGCGTTGAAAAATTTGAGGTTTCCTAATCTACTTGTATATAATTTTTCATTTAATAGGGTTTTGTAAATGTCAACATTTACTTTATGACTCAAAAATACATTGTTGGTGTATGTAATAATTAAATGCAAAATAAAACAACACAAATCATGAAAAATAATTAGAAAAACATTGTTAAAGTGACATATTAACACCCTGGATGTTTAAAAACAGCAACAATACAATTGCCCATTTTAAAATAAGCACATGGTGATTTTAGTGATAATTGATTGATAACTAATAGCGACAATACAAGTTAAAACTTTGATTCCTATATCAAAATATAGAGAGATACGGTATATGTTTTTATTTACCACACATAGAGACAATTCTTTGCTATCTATATATGCAAGTGATACTCACATCAAGCAAGTGACCAGTCACATTTACACTGTAGTTAAGAATTAAATGCAAAGGAAGGGTGGTCTGCATGGCAATGGAAGAGGGGCAGCAGTATACTATATTGTGCGTACCTCCCAACATTTGTGGCTGAGACTGAGGGACATAGGAGTTTGATAGGAGCCCATTACCATTTTGTGGGTGTAGTCATGTTTGGAGGGGAGGGATCATGGGTGGTTAGTGGTCAGGGTTATGGGTGCTTCTGGGTGGTCTGTGGGTCTGTCAGGGCAGTTTGTTCAGTAAAGAGGGACATATGGCTGTCTCTGAGGCACAGAGCTCAGAATTAGGGACTGTCCCTCTCAGGTTGGGAGGCCTGGTTGTGGGCAGTATGAGGGTCTTGTGCTTTTGTGGGCTCTGATCCATATGTAACTGCTTATTGTTTCACTAATCTGTTGATTGTAGAAGATTATATTTTATTCACTATTTACACCAGACTTCAATGTTTTCAGTTTGGACAGTTTGTGGATACCTTTTGGAAGTAATATATTTAATAGATGAGTTATTGCATTGTAAACCCCTGATGGGTATTCTACTTGTATATCTAACATAATAAACATGAACAAAAGGAATCAATTGGGATTTAAAAAGTTCTTTACCAACACTACTATTTTAAGGGAAAAACAGATGCTTCCATCTTTTGCTCTCTATGCTCAATAAATGTTTCCCTTTTTATTAAAGGGGCACTTAAATATACATTCATGCATTTAAGTTTCAATTTGAAGCATTTTTCTATACACTTTAATGGGTAAGAATGTTTCCAGTTAAATGATCACTGTTTTATTTATTGCTTTAACCATGGGCATGACTTGTGAAGCAAATGGCTGTAGGTCATGTTCACCCACATGAAAAGATTGCAGATGTTCAGTGTGCAGAAGATATCTCCCTTTAAACCTATCACTGTTTTACACAGTCATCCATAGAAATTTTCCAGGGGAAAACAATAAATAAAATTTCCCATGAAATCGCAAGAATAAACACGAGGGACATCATGTTAAAATTGGTGGATCATTAGCATAATAAAAGTGATTTTAGTGGTCTATATGTTTGCAAATAATGCTTTGACCCATTTTGTGCCTTCCTCATTATTCTTTCTTTTCTCCCATTAATATATTCTCAGGTCACCTTTTCTCTTCTGTTCTCAAAACACCTTTCATCATTCAGTAACTTCTTTAACCTCAATTCTACATCTGTAAACCAAGTAATATTCTTCCCCCAATCTGTTCATCATCACAGTAAACTGCGCTCCCTCAGAACCTTTATTTCCCTTATTAATGTTGGTATCTACTTCTCTGCTTCTTTTTATTATGTTAATGAAAATAATATAATGGTTAGATTTTGAGTTTTGGGTACCAGTTTATGGATATTAGGTGATGTTTCTACTTTTGTCACAGTCTGTAGAGAGGGTATCTGACTTCCTCTTGTGGTTTATTGGGTCTTGAGAACTGATTTCAGTCCCTTGGTACTTTCAATAATTTGGAATCCTTAGTGAAACTACAGAGATATTTTGCATACTTGTAAATACTGTATCATCCCTCTGCAGTAAAAATAGTATTAGTATACAGATTATATTTGTATTACGGAAACTTATTCATTTGCTTTTTAAAGAATTATGGGCAGATTGGAAAACAATTTTATTATGTGAGATGGTGATTTTCCCCAAGATTTTTTTGAATGCTAAAAATATGTGGCGTAACATAATGGGGCCTATTTATCAAAGGTCATGCGGACCTGATCCGACAGTGCGGATCAGGTCCGCAAGACCTCGCTGAATGCGGAGAGCAATACACTCTCTGTATTCAGCATTGCACCAGCAGCTCACAAGAGCTGCTGGTGCAACGCCGCTCTCTGCAGACTCGTGGCCAATGGACCACCAGCAGGGGGGTGTCAATCAACCCGATCGTACTTGAACAGGTTGATTTCCGGTGATTCCTGTCCGCCTCATCAGAGCAGGCAGACAGGGTTATGGAGCAGCGGTCTTTGAGTCAGCACCCCTGACTGTGGAAGTCCTACACACTGAAAAGCTGCAGTTTGAGGTCATTCATTCCCCAGCACAGCCTGTCATCCTTGGTCTTCCTTGGCTTCGGGTACACAATCCACAGTTCGACTGGGCTGAGGGACAACTGGCCTCCTGGGGTACCTCCTGTTTCCACTCCTGACTTGTTAAAGTCATTCCTCTGCCCCATATTCCCATAGCCAGTATACAGACTCCTTCAAACCTTCCTTCAGTATACACAGACTTCGCAGATGTGTTTGAGAAAAAAGCAGCTGACGTGCTTCCACCCCACCGCCCTTATGATTGCAAGATCAATCTCTTTCCCAGAGCCCCACTTCCTAAAGGGAGGACTTATCCACTCTCCAAGGCTGAAACCAAATCCATGGAGGAGTACATCCAAGAGAACCTAGCTAAAGGTTTAATTCACCCTTCCTCCTCTCCTGCTGGGGCTGACTTATTTTTTGTCAGTAAGAAGAATGGTGGGCTCAGACCATGCATTGACTACAGGGCCTTGAACAACATAAGCATCAAGAATCGCTATCCCATACCATTGATCACCAAACTGTATGACTCACTCCAGGATGCTTGCTTTTTCACCAAATTGGACTTACGTGGGGCATACAATCTGATTAGCATCTATCCAGGCCACAAATGGAAGCCCGCCTTTAACACAAGATCAGAGCATTACAAATACCTCATAATGCCCTTTGGGCTGTGTAATGCCCCTGTAGTCTTCCAGGCATTTATCAGCGATGATCTGGAAGATATCCTTGTTTTCTCGTCCCCTTTAGAGGAGCATCATAGGCTCATGAGACACGTGCTTCTGCGTCTCAGAGACAATTCTTTGGTAGCCAAGCTAGAAAAATGTGAGTTTGATCAGGTTCAAATCCAATTTCTTGGCTATGTCATCTCGAAGGAGGGTTTTGCCATGGATCCTGCTAAACTCACTGCAGTTCTAGAATGGCCTCAACCTACCTATTTAAAGAAATTGCAGAGGTTCTTGGGATTCTCCAATTATTACTGCAAGTTTATAAAGAACTTTTCTCAAATAGTCGCTCCTCTCACTGAATTGACAAAACTGAACAAAAATTGTAAACATTGGCCTCCTGAGTCCATAAATGCCTTCTCTTGTCTGAAAAAAGGCTTTCTGTTTAGCTCCTGTGCTCCACCATCCTGATCCTGACCTACAGTTCACTTAGGAGGTTGATGCCTCCGAGATAGGGACTGGAGACTTCCAAGTCACACCCTATAGCCGTTTTCTCTAAATGCTTTACTCCCACTGAGAGGAACTACGATGTGGGTAATCGTGAACTCTTAGCCATTAAGATGGCCTTAACTGAATGGCGTCATTGGTTAGAGGGAACCGCCAATCCTATTCAGATTCTCACTGACCACAAGAATCTGACTTACCTAGAGACTGTTCATCGACTCAATCCTCAACAGGCCAGGTGGGCCTTGTTCTTTTCTCATTTTATTTTTGTGGTCTCTTATCTTCCTGGGACCAAGAACAAAAAGGTGGACGCCCTTTCCCATCAGTGATTCCTCAGAAGCTCCTATTGAACACATCATACCCCCCTCCTGTGTGGTTGCTCAACTCAATACCACCCTTCTGCAAAGATTGCATCATGCTCAGTCTAGTAAACCTCCTGGTGCCCCTATGGCCTCCGATATCCTCTTTGTACCCCTGAAAATGCGTATCCTTGTGCTAGTCTGGGCTCACGATAGCAAACTCTCAGGACATCCTGGTTCAACTAGGACTTTCAAGCGTCTTTCTCAACATGTTTGGTGGCCTACTATGAAGTCTGACGCTCAGGATTATGTGAAAGCCTGCACGATTTGTGCTGCCAACAAGACTCCTCGATCTTTGCCTCCAGGCTTGCTCCAACCATTATCCATTCCCAAACAACCATAGACAGACATAACAATGGACTTCATTGTGGACCTTCCTTCTTCCGGCCACCATACAGTTATCTGGGTTGTGGTGGACCACTTTTCCAGACTGGCTCACTTCGTACCCCTAACCAACTGCCTTCTGTGCAAGAATTATCATCCCTTTTTCTCTTGCATGTGATATGACTTCATGGCATTCCTGTGAATATTGTTTCCGACAGAGGTCCACAGTTCATCTCTGACTTCTGGAGAGCCTTTTGTAAGTGAATTGAAACCACTGTTTCCTTGTCGTCTGGCTACCATCCTCAGACCAATGGACTAACTGAGAGAACAAACCAGGATCTCAAAGCCTACCTTCGAGCCTTTGTCAATGCCCGCCATACCAACAGGTTTGAGTTACTACCCCTAGCTGAGCTGGCAAGAAACACTCATTGGCACTCTTCTCTTTGATGTTCTCCATTTCAAGCCACAGCATGGTATCAACCTCGTGTCTTCCCTCTTTCAGCTCAGTCCACTGGGGTCCCTGCCGCAGACCGACACGTCACTTAACTCACCACTTACTGGCAATGTATTCACTCTCAGCTGTGTTCAGCTCTCTTTAGATATAAGAAATTTGCTGATCGTCATAAGGCTTCTGTATGTGCCATTCCAGTCGGTGAATGTGTTTGGATCTCTACTCAACATATTAGTCTACGTCAACCCTGTCACAAATTGGGACCTAGGTTTATCAGACCTTACAAGGTCCTGAAAAGACTGTTTCCTGTTGCCTACAAAGTGGCCTTGCCAAAAACCCTACGCATACATCTAGTCTTCCACATCTCACTACTTAAACTTTACATCAAGAATAGATATACTCTGCTCCTCCTCCTCTGCTCCTGGTCCATGGTGACCCCGAATATGAGGTAGCTAAGATCCTAGACTCCAGATACAGGCACAGACAATGGCAGTATCTGATTCATTGGAAGGGTTACTCTGTGGCAGATTGTTCCTGGGTTCCTGCCCATGATCTACATGCTCCATCTCTGGTCTACAAATTCTATGCTGCTCATCCTTTGAGGCCGACTCTGGTTCCCGGAGGGAACCCATGAGAGGGGGGCTATGTCACACCACGCCACTCTAGCCATTGCTAGGGGCGCGGCATCTACTTCCCTGCTGGTTGCCAGGGGCAATATCGGCTCAGATGCGTGCGGTGCTGACGTCATCGCCGTATGCTCCTGATGCCAGTCAGACGTCAGTGGCGCGAATCCTGCACCTATTTAAACTTCCCCAAACAATCTGTCACTGCCCAAGTATAGGTGTTACTTTGTGTACTCCTGGGTGTGACAGATCGTTCTTTCTAAGTGCCTGATTACTGTTGCTGAATACTGCCTGGCTGACTACTCTACCTGTCTTAACCCTCAATCTGCTGGACTGCTTTGCTGTTGCCAAACCCTGACTGCCTGACCATTCTAGTGGTTTATCCTTGGACTGCTTTACTGTTCCCTAACCCTGCTTGCCTGACCATTCTAGTGATTTATCTTTGGACTGCTTTGCTGTTGCCAAACCCTGCCTGCCTGACCATTCTAGTGATTTATCCTTGGACTGCTCTGCTGTTGCCGCTGGGGACTGTCCTGCCTGTGGTGAGTTCCGCCTTCCTCATCTCGCTAACTCTCTCTGCTCTGAATTGATTACTGTTGCTGAACCTGCCTGTCTGACTACTCTACCTGCCTTAACCCTCAATCTGCTGGACTGCTTTGCTGTTGCCAAACCCTGCCTGCCTGACCATTCTAGTGGTTTATCCTTGGACTGCTTTGCTGTTGCCAAACCCTGCCTGCCTGACCATTCTAGTGATGTATCCTTGGACTGCTTTGCTGTTGCCAAACCCTGCCTGCATGACCATTCTAGTGGTTCATCCTTGGACTGCTCTGCTGTTGCCACTATGGACTGTCCTGCCTGGGGTGAGTGCCGCCTTCCTCATCTCGCCAACTCTCTCTGCTCTGGGATATTCCCTATCATTCC